>NC_083357.1:40256515-40341515 GCF_030254825.1 Meriones unguiculatus
TTAGGGTTAGGGTTAGGGTTAGGGTTAGGGTTAGGGTTAGGGTTAGGGTTAGGTTAGGGTTAGGGTTAGGGTTACGTTTAGGGTTATATCACTTTTCAGTTTTCCTGTATTCCTAATTGAGTGAGTGACACACATGTGATTTAGTTTACAAAGTATTGCTTTGAGTTTATGTTCTTTCTTTGGAAACTTCTTCCTGTTAGGAACAGGATAGGGTTAGGGTTAGGGTTAGGGTTAGGGTTAGGGTTAGGGTTAGGGTAGGGTTAGGGTTAGGGTTAGGGCAGGGTAAGGGTTAGGGTTAGGGTTAGGGTTAGGGTTAATGTTAGGGTTAGGGTTTGGGTTAGGGTTAGGGTTATGTCACTTTTCAGTTTTCCTGTATTCCTAATTGAGCGAGTGACACACATGTGATTCAGTATACAAAGTAGTGCTTTGCGTTTATGTAATTTTGTTGGAAATTTGTTCCTGTTAGGAACAAGTTAGGGTTAGGGTTAGGGTTAGGGTTAGGCTTAGGGTTACGGTTAGGGTTAGGCTTAGGGGTAGGGTTAGGGTTAGGGTTAGGGTTAGTGTTAGGCTTAGGGTTACGGTTAGGGTTAGGCTTAGGGGTAGGGTTAGGGTTAGGGTTAGGGTTAGTGTTAGGCTTAGGGTTACGGTTAGGGTTAGGCTTAGGGGTAGGGTTAGGGTTAGGCTTAGGGTTACGGTTAGGGTTAGGCTTAGGGGCAGGGTTAGGGTTAGGCTTAGGGTTAGGGTTAATTTTAGGGTTAGGGTTAGGGTTAAGGTAGGGTTAGGGTTAGGGTAGGGTTAGGGTTAGGGTTAGTATTAGGGTTAATGTTAGGGTTAGGGTTAGGATAGGGGGTTAGGGTTTGTGTTAGGGTTATATCACTTTTCACTTTTCCTGTTTTAATAATTGAACGGGCGACACGTATGTGAATTAGTTTACAAAGTTGTGCTTTGCATTTCTGTTCTTTCGATGGAAACTTGTTTCTGTGCCGTACAGTGCGATATATCACTTTTCAGTTTTCCTGTATTCCTAATTGAGCAAGTGACACACATGTTATTTAGTTTACAAAGTATTGCTTTGCGTTTATGTTCTTTCTTTGGAAACTTCTTCCTGTTAGGAACAGGATAGGGTTAGGTTTAGGGTTAGGGTTAGGGTTAGGGTTAGGGTAGGGTTAGGGTTAGGGTTAGGGTAGGGTTAGGGTTAGGGTTAGGGTTAGGGTTAATGTTAGGGTTAGGGTTTGGGTTAGGGTTAGGGTTATATCACTTTTCAGTTTTCCTGTATTCCTAATTGAGCGAGTGACACACATGTGATTTAGTTTACAAAGTAGTGCTTTGCGTTTATGTAATTTTGTTGGAAATTTGTTCCTGTTAGGAACAAGTTAGGGTTAGGGTTAGGGTTAGGGTTAGGCTTAGGGTTACGGTTAGGGTTAGGCTTAGGGGTAGGGTTAGGGTTAGGGTTAGGGTTAGGGTTAATGTTAGGGTTAGGGTTAGGGTTAGGGTAGGGTTAGAGTTAGGGTTAGTATTAGGGTTAATGTTAGGGTTAGGGTTAGGGTTAGGGTAGGGGGTTAGGGTTAGTGTTAGGGTTATATCACTTTTCAGTTTTCCTCTTATAATAATTGGACGTGCGACACGTATGTGCTTTAGTTTACAAAGTTGTGCTTTGCATTTCTGTTCTTTCGATGGAAACTTGTTTCTGTGCCATATAGTGCGATATGTCACTTTTCGGTTTTCCTGTATTCCTAATTGAGCGAGTGACACACATGTGATTTAGTTTACAAAGTATTGCTTTGCGTTTATGTTCTTTCTTTGGAAATTTCTTCCTGTTAGGAACACGATAGGGTTAGGGTTAGGGTTAGGGTTAGGGTTAGGGTTAGGGTTAGGGTAATGTTAGGGTTAGGGTTAGGGTTAGGGTTAGGGTTAGGGTTATATCACTTTTCAGTTTTCCTGTTATAATAATTGAACAGGCGACACGTATGTGAATTAGTTTACAAAGTTGTGCTTTGCATTTCTGTTCTTTCGATGGAAACTTGTTTCTGTGCTGTACAGTGCAAAATAACACTTTTCAGTTTTCCTATATTCCTAATAGAGCAAGTGACACACATGTGATTTAGTTTACAAAGTATTGCTTTGCGTTTATGTTCTTTCTTTGGAAACTTCTTCCTGTTAGGAACAGGATAGGGTTAGGGTTAGGGTTAGGGTAGGGTTAGGGTTAGGGTTAGGGTAGGGTTAGGGTTAGGGTTAGGGTTAGGGTTAATGTTAGGGTTAGGGTTTGGGTTAGGGTTACGGTTATATCACTTTTCAGTTTTCCTGTATTCCTAATTGAGCGAGTGACACACATGTGATTTAGTTTACAAAGTAGTGCTTTGCGTTTATGTAATTTTGTTGGAAATTTGTTCGTGTTAGGAACAAGTTAGGGTTAGGGTTAGGGTTAGGGTTAGGGTTAGGCTTAGGGTTACGGTTAGGGTTAGGCTTAGGGCTAGGGTTAGGGTTAGGGTTAGGGTTAGGGTTAATGTTAGGGTTAGGGTTAGGGTTAGGGTAGGGTTAGAGTTAGGGTTAGTATTAGGGTTAATGTTAGGGTTAGGGTTAGGGTTAGGGTAGGGGGTTAGGGTTAGTGTTAGGGTTATATCACTTTTCAGTTTTCCTCTTATAATAATTGGACGTGCGACACGTATGTGCTTTAGTTTACAAAGTTGTGCTTTGCATTTCTGTTCTTTCGATGGAAACTTGTTTCTGTGCCATACAGTGTGAGATAACACTTTTCAGTTTTCCTGTATTCCTAATTGAGCGAGCGACACACATGTGATTTCATTTAAAAGTAGTGCTTTCGTTTTCTTTTCTTTCGTTGGAAACTTGTTCCTGTGCTGGACAGTGCGATATGTCACTTTTCGGTTTTCCTGTATTCCTAATTGAGCGAGTGACACACATGTGATTTAGTTTACAAAGTATTGCTTTGCGTTTATGTTCTTTCTTTGGAAATTTCTTCCTGTTAGGAACACGATAGGGTTAGGGGTAGGGTTAGGGTTAGGGTTAGGGTTAGGGTTAGGGTTAGGGTAATGTTAGGGTTAGGGTTAGGGTTAGGGTAGGGGGTTAGGGTTAGTGTTAGGGTTATATCACTTTTCAGTTTTCCTCTTATAATAATTGGACGTGCGACACGTATGTGCTTTAGTTTACAAAGTTGTGCTTTGCATTTCTGTTCTTTCGATGGAAACTTGTTTCTGTGCCATACAGTGTGAGATAACACTTTTCAGTTTTCCTGTATTCCTAATTGAGCGAGCGACACACATGTGATTTCGTTTAAAAGTAGTGCTTTCGTTTTCTTTTCTTTTGTTGGAAACTTGTTCCTGTGCTGGACAGTGCGATATGTCACTTTTCAGTTTTCCTGTATTCCTAATTGAGCGAGTGACACACATGTGATTTAGTTCACAAAGTAGTGCTTTGCGTTTCTGTTCTTCTGTTGGAAACTTGTTTCTGCGCTGTACATTGTGATATATCACTTTACAGTTTTCCTGTTGTAATAATTGAACGGGCGACACGTATGTGAATTAGTTTACAAAGTTGTGCTTTGCATTTCTGTTCTTTCGATGGAAACTTGTTTCTGTGCCGTACAGTGCGATATATCACTTTTCAGTTTTCCTGTATTCCTAATTGAGCGAGTGACACACATGTGATTTAGTTTACAAAGTATTGCTTTGCGTTTATGTTCTTTGTTTGGAAATTTCTTCCTGTTAGGAACAGGATAGGGTTAGGGTTAGGGTTAGGGTTAGGGTTAGGGTTAGGGTAGGGTTAGGGTTAGGGTTAGGGTAGGGTTAGGGTTAGGGTTAGGGTTAGGGTTAGGGTTAATGTTAGGGTTAGGTTTAGGGTTAGGGTAGGGTTAGGGTTAGGGTTAGTATTAGGGTTAATGTTAGGGTTAGGGTTAGGGTTAGGGTAGGGTAAGGGTTAGGGTTAGGGTTAGGGTTAGGGTTAACGTTAGGGTTAGGGTTTGGGTTAGGGTTAGGGTTAGGGTTATATCACTTTTCAGTTTTCCTGTATTCCTAATTGAGCGAGTGACACACATGTGATTCAGTATACAAAGTAGTGCTTTGCGTTTATGTAATTTTGTTGGAAATTTGTTCCTGTTAGGAACAAGTTAGGGTTAGGGTTAGGGTTAGGGTTAGGCTTAGGGTTACGGTTAGGGTTAGGCTTAGGGGTAGGGTTAGGGTTAGGGTTAGGGTTAGTGTTAGGCTTAGGGTTACGGTTAGGGTTAGGCTTAGGGGTAGGGTTAGGGTTAGGCTTAGGGTTACGGTTAGGGTTAGGCTTAGGGGTAGGGTTAGGGTTAGGCTTAGGGTTAGGGTTAATGTTAGGGTTAGGGTTAGGGTTAGGGTAGGGTTTGGGTTAGGGTAGGGTTAGGGTTAGGGTTAGTATTAGGGTTAATGTTAGGGTTAGGGTTAGGATAGGGGGTTAGGGTTAGTGTTAGGGTTATATCACTTTTCACTTTTCCTGTTGTAATAATTGAACGGGCGACATGTATGTGAATTAGTTTACAAAGTTGTGCTTTGCATTTCTGTTCTTTCGATGGAAACTTGTTTCTGTGCCGTACAGTGCGATATATCACTTTTCAGTTTTCCTGTATTCCTAATTGAGCAAGTGACACACATGTGATTTAGTTTACAAAGTATTGCTTTGCGTTTATGTTCTTTCTTTGGAAACTTCTTCCTGTTAGGAACAGGATAGGATTAGGGTTAGGGTGAGGGTTAGGGTTACGGTTAGGGTAGGGTTAGGGTTAGCGTTAGGGTAGGGTTAGGGTTAGGGTTAGGGATAGGGTTAATGTTAGGGTTAGGGTTTGGGTTAGGGTTAGGGTTATATCACTTTTCAGTTTTCCTGTATTCCTAATTGAGCGAGTGACACACATGTGATTTAGTTTACAAAGTAGTGCTTTGCGTTTATGTAATTTTGTTGGAAATTTGTTCCTGTTAGGAACAAGTTAGGGTTAGGGTTAGGGTTAGGGTTAGGGTTAGGCTTAGGGTTACGGTTAGGGTTAGGCTTAGGGGTAGGGTTAGGGTTAGGGTTAGGGTTAGGGTTAATGTTAGGGTTAGGGTTAGGGTTAGGGTAGGGTTAGAGTTAGGGTTAGTATTAGGGTTAATGTTAGGGTTAGGGTTAGGGTTAGGGTAGGGGGTTAGGGTTAGTGTTAGGGTTATATCACTTTTCAGTTTTCCTCTTATAATAATTGGACGTGCGACACGTATGTGCTTTAGTTTACAAAGTTGTGCTTTGCATTTCTGTTCTTTCGATGGAAACTTGTTTCTGTGCCATACAGTGTGAGATAACACTTTTCAGTTTTCCTGTATTCCTAATTGAGCGAGCGACACACATGTGATTTCATTTAAAAGTAGTGCTTTCGTTTTCTTTTCTTTCGTTGGAAACTTGTTCTTGTGCTGGACAGTGCGATATGTCACTTTTCGGTTTTCCTGTATTCTTAATTGAGCGAGTGACACACATGTGATTTAGTTTACAAAGTATTGCTTTGCGTTTATGTTCTTTCTTTGGAAATTTCTTCCTGTTAGGAACACGATAGGGTTAGGGTTAGGGTTAGGGTTAGGGTTAGGGTTAGGGTTAGGGTTAGGGTTAGGGTTAGGGTAATGTTAGGGTTAGGGTTAGGGTTAGGGTTATATCACTTTTCAGTTTTCCTGTTATAATAATTGAACAGGCGACACGTATGTGAATTAGTTTACAAAGTTGTGCTTTGCATTTCTGTTCTTTCGATGGAAACTAGTTTCTGTGCTGTACAGTGCGAAATAACACTTTTCAGTTTTCCTGTATTCCTAATTGAGCGAGCGACACACACGTGATTCCGTTTAAAAGTCGTGCATTGCTTTTCTGTTCTTTCGTTGGAAACTTGTTCCTGTGCTGTACAGTGCGATATATCACTTTTCAGTTTTCCTGTATTCTTAATTGAGCGAGTGACACACATGTGATTTACTTCACAAAGTAGTCCTTTGCGTTGCTGTTCTTCTGTTGGAAACTTGTTTTTGCGCTGTACATTGTGATATATCACTTTACAGTTTTCCTGTTATAATAATTGAACGGGCGACACGTATGTGAATTCGTTTAAAAAGTAGTGCTTTGCTTTCCTGTTCTTTCATTGGAAACTTGTTCCTGTGCTGTACAGTGCGATATATCACTTTTCAGTTTTCCTGTATTCCAAATTGAGAGAGTGACACACATGTTATTTAGTTCACAAAGTATTGCTTTGCGTTTATGTTCTTTCTTTGGAAACTTCTTCCTGTTAGGAACACGATAGGGTTAGGGTTAGGGTTTGGGTTAGGGTTAGGGTTATATCACTTTTCAGTTTTCCTGTATTCCTAATTGAGCGAGTGACACACATGTGATTTAGTATACAAAGTAGTGCTTTGCGTTTATGTAATTTTGTTGGAAATTTGTTCCTGTTAGGAACAAGTTAGGGTTAGGGTTAGGGTTAGGGTTAGGCTTAGGGTTACGGTTAGGGTTAGGCTTAGGGGTAGGGTTAGGGTTAGGGTTAGGGTTAGGGTTAGGCTTAGGGTTAGGGTTAGGGTTAGGCTTAGGGTTACGGTTATGGTTAGGCTTAGGGGTAGGGTTAGGGTTAGGGTTAGGGTTAGGGTTAATGTTAGGGTTAGGGTTAGGGTTAGGGTAGGGTTAGGGTTAGGGTTAGTATTAGGGTTAATGTTAGGGTTAGGGTTAGGGTAGGGGGTTAGTGTTAGTGTTAGGGTTATATCACTTTTCAGTTTTCCTCTTATAATAATTGGACGTGCGACACATATGTGCTTTAGTTTACAAAGTTGTGCTTGGCATTTCTGTTCTTTCGATGGAAACTTTTTTCTGTGCCGTACAGTGCAAAATAACACTTTTCAGTTTTCCTATATTCCTAATTGAGCGAGCGACACACACGTGATTCCGTTTAAAAGTAGTGCTTTCCTTTTCTGTTTTTTCGTTGGAAACTAGTTCCTGTGCTGTACAGTGCGATATATCACTTTTCAGTTTTCCTGTATTCCTAATTGACCGAGTGACACACATGTGATTTAGTTCACAAAGTAGTGCTTTGCGTTTCTGTTCTTCTGTTGGAAACTTGTTTCTGACCTGTACATTGTGATATATCACTTTACAGTTTTCCTGTTATAATAATTGAACGGGCGACACGTATGTGAATTAGTTTACAAAGTTGTGCTTTGCATTTCTGTTCTTTCGATGGAAACTTGTTTCTGTGCCATACAGTGTGAGATAACACTTTTCAGTTTTCCTGTATTCCTAATTGAGCGAGCGACACACATGTGATTTCGTTTAAAAGTAGTGCTTTCGTTTTCTTTTCTTTCGTTGGAAACTTGTTCCTGTGCTGTACAGTGCGATATGTCACTTTTCAGTTTTCCTGTATTCCTAATTGAGCGAGTGACACACATGTGATTTATTTCACAAAGTAGTGCTTTGCGTTTCTGTTCTTCTGTTGGATACTTGTTTCTGCGCTGTACATTGTGATATATCACTTTACAGTTTTCCTGTTGTAATAATTGAACGGGCGACACGTATGTGAATTAGTTTACAAAGTTGTGCTTTGCATTTCTGTTCTTTCGATGGAAACTTGTTTCTGTGCCGTACAGTGCTATATATCACTTTTCAGTTTTCCTGTATTCCTAATTGAGCGAGTGACACACATGTGATTTAGTTTACAAAGTATTGCTTTGCGTTTATGTTCTTTGGAAACTTCTTCCTGTTAGGAACAGGATAGGGTTAGGGTTAGGGTTAGGGTTAGGGTCAGGGTTAGGGTTAGGGTAGGGTTAGGGTTAGGGTTAGGGTTTGGGTTAGGGTTAGGGTTATATCACTTTTCAGTTTTCCTGTATTCCTAATTGAGCGAGTGACACACATGTGATTTAGTTTACAAAGTAGTGCTTTGCGTTTAGGTAATTTTGTTGGAAATTTGTTCCTGTTAGGAACAAGTTAGGGTTAGGGTTAGGGTTAGGGTTAGGCTTAGGGTTACGGTTAGGGTTAGGCTTTGGGGTAGGGTTAGGGTTAGGGTTAGGGTAGGGTTAGGGTTAGGGTTAGTATTAGGGTTAATGTTAGGGTTAGGGTTAGGGTAGGGGGTTAGGGTTAGTGTTAGGGTTATATCACTTTTCAGTTTTCCTCTTATAATAATTGGACGTGCGACACGTATGTGCTTTAGTGCACAAAGTTGTGCTTTGCATTTCTGTTCTTTCGATGGAAACTTGTTTCTGTGCCATACAGTGTGAGATAACACTTTTCAGTTTTCCTGTATTCCTAATTGAGCGAGCGACACACATGTGATTTCATTTAAAAGTAGTGCTTTCGTTTTCTTTTCTTTCGTTGGAAACTTGTTCCTGTGCTGGACAGTGCGATATGTCACTTTTCGGTTTTCCTGTATTCCTAATTGAGCGAGTGACACACATGTGATTTAGTTTACAAAGTATTGCTTTGCGTTTATGTTCTTTCTTTGGAAATTTCTTCCTGTTAGGAACACGATAGGGTTAGGGTTAGGGTTAGGGTTAGGGTTAGGGTTAGGGTTAGGGTTAGGGTAATGTTAGGGTTAGGGTTAGGGTTAGGGTAGGGGGTTAGGGTTAGTGTTAGGGTTATATCACTTTTCAGTTTTCCTATTATAATAATTGGACGTGCGACACGTATGTGCTTTAGTTTACAAAGTTGTACTTTGCATTTCTGTTCTTTCGATGGAAACTTGTTTCTGTGCCATACAGTGTGAGATAACACTTTTCAGTTTTCCTGTATTCCTAATTGAGCGAGCGACACACATGTGATTTCGTTTAAAAGTAGTGCTTTCGTTTTCTTTTCTTTCGTTGGAAACTTGTTCCTGTGCTGGACAGTGCGATATGTCACTTTTCGGTTTTCCTGTATTCCTAATTGAGCGAGTGACACACATGTGATTTAGTTTACAAAGTATTGCTTTGCGTTTATGTTCTTTCTTTGGAAATTTCTTCCTGTTAGGAACACGATAGGGTTAGGGTTAGGGTTAGGGTTAGGGTTAGGGTTAGGGTTAGGGTAATGTTAGGGTTAGGGTTAGGGTTAGGGTAGGGGGTTAGGGTTAGGGTTAGGGTTATATCACTTTTCAGTTTTCCTGTTATAATAATTGAACAGGCGACACGTATGTGAATTAGTTTACAAAGTTGTGCTTTGCATTTCTGTTCTTTCGATGGAAACTTGTTTCTGTGCTGTACAGTGCAAAATAACACTTTTCAGTTTTCCTATATTCCTAATTGAGCGAGCGACACACACGTGATTCCGTTTAAAAGTAGTGCTTTTCTTTTCTGTTCTTTCGTTGGAAACTTGTTCCTGTGCTGTACAGTGCGATATATCACTTTTCAGTTTTCCTGTATTGCTAATTGACCGAGTGACACACATGTGATTTAGTTCACAATGTAGTGCTTTGCGTTTCTGTTCTTCTGTTGGAAACTTGTTTCTGAGCTGTACATTGTGATATATCACTTTACAGTTTTCCTGTTATAATAATTGAACGGGCGACAGGTATGTGAATTAGTTTACAAAGTTGTGCTTTGCATTTCTGTTCTTTCGATGGAAACTTGTTTCTGTGCCATACAGTGTGAGATAACACTTTTCAGTTTTCCTGTATTCCTAATTGAGCGAGCGACACACATGTGATTTCGTTTAAAAGTAGTGCTTTCGTTTTCTTTTCTTTCGTTGGAAACTTGTTCCTGTGCTGTACAGTGCGATATGTCACTTTTCAATTTTCCTGTATTCCTAATTGAGCGAGTGACACACATGTGATTTAGTTCACAAAGTAGTGCTTTGCTTTTCTGTTCTTCTGTTGGAAACTTGTTTCTGCGCTGTACATTGTGATATATCACTTTACAGTTTTCCTGTTGTAATAATTGAACGGGCGACACGTATGTGAATTAGTTTACAAAGTTGTGCTTTGCATTTCTGTTCTTTCGATGGAAACTTGTTTCTGTGCCGTACAGTGCGATATATCACTTTTCAGTTTTCCTGTATTCCTAATTGAGCGAGTGACAAACATGTGATTTAGTTTACAAAGTATTGCTTTGCGTTTATGTTCTTTCTTTGGAAACTTCTTCCTGTTAGGAACAGGATAGGGTTAGGGTTAGGGTTAGGGTTAGGGTTAGGGTTAGGGTTAGGGTAGGGTTAGGGTCAGGGTTAGGGTAGGGTTAGGGTTAGGGTTAGGGTTAGGGTTAATGTTAGGGTTAGGTTTAGGGTTAGGGTAGGGTTAGGGTTAGGGTTAGTATTAGGGTTAATGTTAGGGTTAGGGTTAGGGTTAGGGTAGGGGGTTAGGGTTAGTGTTAGGGTTATATCACTTTTCAGTTTTCCTCTTATAATAATTGGACGTGCGACACGTATGTGCTTTAGTTTACAAAGTTGTGCTTTGCATTTCTGTTCTTTCGATGGAAACTTGTTTCTGTGCCGTACAGTGCGATATATCACTTTTCAGTTTTCCTGTATTCCTAATTGAGCGAGTGACACACATGTGATTTAGTTTACAAAGTATTGCTTTGCGTTTATGTTCTTTCTATGGAAACTTCTTCCTGTTAGGAACAGGTTAGGGTTAGGGTTAGGGTTAGGGTTAGGGTAGGGTTAGGGTTAGGGTTAGGGTAGGGTTAGGGTTAGGGTTAGGGTTAGGGTTAGGGTTAATGTTAGGGTTAAGTTTAGGGTTAGGGTAGGGTTACGGTTAGGGTTAGGGTTAGGGTTAGGGTTAGGGTTAGGTTAGGGTTAGGGTTACGTTTAGGGTTATATCACTTTTCAGTTTTCCTGTATTCCTAATTGAGTGAGTGACACACATGTGATTTAGTTTACAAAGTATTGCTTTGCGTTTATGTTCTTTCTTTGGAAACTTCTTCCTGTTAGGAACAGGATAGGGTTAGGGTTAGGGTTAGGGTTAGGGTTAGGGTTATATCACTTTTCAGTTTTCCTGTATTCCTAATTGAGCGAGTGACACACATGTGATTTAGTTTACAAAGAAGTGCTTTGCGTTTATGTAATTTTTTTTGGAAATTAGTTCCTGTTAGGAACAAGTTAGGGTTAGGGTTAGGGTTAGGGTTAGGGTTAGGCTTAGGGTTACGGTTAGGGTTAGGCTTAGGGGTAGGGTTAGGGTTAGGGTTAGGGTTAGGATTAATGTTAGGTTTAGGGTTAGGGTTAGGGTAGGGTTAGAGTTAGGGTTAGTATTACGGTTAATGTTAGGGTTAGGGTTAGGGTTAGGGTAGGGGGTTAGGGTTAGTGTTAGGGTTATATCACTTTTCAGTTTTCCTCTTATAATAATTGGACGTGCGACACGTATGTGCTTTAGTTTACAAAGTTGTGCTTTGCATTTCTGTTCTTTCGATGGAAACTTGTTTCTGTGCCATACAGTGTGAGATAACACTTTTCAGTTTTCCTGTATTCCTAATTGAGCGAGCGACACACATGTGATTTCATTTAAAAGTAGTGCTTTTGTTTTCTTTTCTTTCGTTGGAAACTTGTTCTTGTGCTGGACAGTGCGATATGTCACTTTTCGGTTTTCCTGTATTCCTAATTGAGCGAGTGACACACATGTGATTTAGTTTACAAAGTATTGCTTTGCGTTTATGTTCTTTCTTTGGAAATTTCTTCCTGTTAGGAACACGATAGGGTTAGGGTTAGGTTTAGGGTTAGGGTTAGGGTTAGGGTAATGTTAGGGTTAGGGTTAGGGATAGGGTTATATCACTTTTCAGTTTTCCTGTTATAATAATTGAACAGGCGACACGTATGTGAATTAGTTTACAAAGTTGTGCTTTGCATTTCTGTTCTTTCGATGGAAACTTGTTTCTGTGCTGTACAGTGCGAAATAACACTTTTCAGTTTTCCTGTATTCCTAATTGAGCGAGCGACACACACGTGATTCCGTTTAAAAGTCGTGCATTGCTTTTCTGTTCTTTCGTTGGAAACTTGTTCCTGTGCTGTACAGTGCGATATATCACTTTTCAGTTTTCCTGTATTCTTAATTGAGCGAGTGACACACATGTGATTTACTTCACAAAGTAGTCCTTTGCGTTGCTGTTCTTCTGTTGGAAACTTCTTTTTCGCTGTACATTGTGATATATCACTTTACAGTTTTCCTGTTATAATAATTGAACGGGCGACACGTATGAGAATTCGTTTAAAAAGTAGTGCTTTGCTTTTCTGTTCTTTCATTGGAAACTTGTTCCTGTGCTGTACAGTGCGATATATCACTTTTCAGTTTTCCTGTATTCCAAATTGAGAGAGTGACACACATGTTATTTAGTTCACAAAGTATTGCTTTGCGTTTATGTTCTTTCTTTGGAAACTTCTTCCTGTTAGGAACACGATAGGGTTAGGGTTAGGGTTAGGGTTAGGGTAGGGTTAGGGTTAGGGTTAGGGTTAGGGTTAGGGTTAGGGTTAGGGTTAGGGTTAGGTTAGGGTTAGGGTTAGGGTTATGGTTAGGGTTATATCACTTTTCAGTTTTCCTGTATTCCTAATTGAGTGAGTGACACACATGTGATTTAGTTTACAAAGTATTGCTTTGCGTTTATGTTCTTTCTTTGGAAACTTCTTCCTGTTAGGAACAGGATAGGGTTAGGGTTAGGGTTAGGGTTAGGGTTAGGGTTAGGGTAGGGTTAGGGTTAGGGTTAGGGTTAGGGTTAGGGTTAATGTTAGGGTTAGGGTTTGGGTTAGGGTTAGGGTTATATCACTTTTCAGTTTTCCTGTATTCCTAATTGAGCGAGTGACACACATGTGATTTAGTATACAAAGTAGTGCTTTGCGTTTATGTAATTTTGTTGGAAATTTGTTCCTGTTAGGAACAAGTTAGGGTTAGGGTTAGGGTTAGGGTTAGGCTTAGGGTTACGGTTATGGTTAGGCTTAGGGGTAGGGTTAGGGTTAGGGTTAGGGTTAATGTTAGGGTTAGGGTTAGGGTTAGGGTAGGGTTAGGGTTAGGGTTAGTATTAGGGTTAATGTTAGGGTTAGGGTTAGGGTAGGGGGTTAGTGTTAGTGTTAGGGTTATATCACTTTTCAGTTTTCCTCTTATAATAATTGGACGTGCGACACGTATGTGCTTTAGTTTACAAAGTTGTGCTTGGCATTTCTGTTCTTTCGATGGAAACTTTTTTCTGTGCTGTACAGTGCAAAATAACACTTTTCAGTTTTCCTATATTCCTAATTGAGCGAGCGACACACACGTGATTCCGTTTAAAAGTAGTGCTTTGCTTTTCTGTTCTTTCGTTGGAAACTTGTTCCTGTGCTGTACAGTGCGATATATCACTTTTCAGTTTTCCTGTATTCCTAATTGACCGAGTGACACACATGTGATTTAGTTCACAAAGTAGTGCTTTGCGTTTCTGTTCTTCTGTTGGAAACTTGTTTCTGAGCTGTACATTGTGATATATCACTTTACAGTTTTCCTGTTATAATAATTGAACGGGCGACACGTATGTGAATTAGATTACAAAGTTGTGCTTTGCATTTCTGTTCTTTCGATGGAAACTTGTTTCTGTGCCATACAGTGTGAGATAACACTTTTCAGTTTTCCTGTATTCCTAATTGAGCGAGCGACACACATGTGATTTCGTTTAAAAGTAGTGCTTTCGTTTTCTTTTCTTTCGTTGGAAACTTGTTCCTGTGCTGTACAGTGCGATATGTCACTTTTCAGTTTTCCTGTATTCCTAATTGAGCGAGTGACACACATGTGATTTATTTCACAAAGTAGTGCTTTGCGTTTCTGTTCTTCTGTTGGAAACTTGTTTCTGCACTGTACATTGTGATATATAACTTTACAGTTTTCCTGTTGTAATAATTGAACGGGCGACACGTATGTGAATTAGTTTACAAAGTTGTGCTTTGCATTTCTGTTCTTTCGATGGAAACTTGTTTCTGTGCCGTACAGTGCGATATATCACTTTTCCGTTTTCTTGTATTCCTAATTGAGCGAGTGACACACATGTGATTTAGTTTACAAAGTATTGCTTTGCGTTTATGTTCTTTGGAAACTTCTTCCTGTTAGGAACAGGATAGGGTTAGGGTTAGGGTTAGGGTTACGGTCAGGGTTAGGGTTAGGGTAGGGTTAGGGTTAGGGTTAGGCTAGGGTTAGGGTTAGGGTTAGGGTTAGGGTTAGGGTTAATGTTAGGGTTAGGGTTTGGTTAGGGTTAGAGTTATATCACTTTTCAGTTTTCCTGTATTCCTAATTGAGCGAGTGACACACATGTGATTTAGTTTACAAAGTAGTGCTTTGTGTTTATGTAATTTTGTTGGAAATTTGTTCCTGTTAGGAACAAGTTAGGGTTAGGGTTAGGGTTAGGCTTAGGGTTACGGTTAGGGTTAGGCTTAGGGGTAGGGTTAGAGTTAGGGTTAGGGTAGGGTTAGGGTTAGGGTTAGTATTAGGGTTAATGTTAGGGTTAGGGTTAGGGTAGGGGGTTAGGGTTAGTGTTAGGGTTATATCACTTTTCAGTTTTCCTCTTATAATAATTGGACGTGCGACACGTATGTGCTTTAGTTTACAATGTTGTGCTTTGCATTTCTGTTCTTTCGATGGAAACTTTTTTCTGTGCCGTACAGTGCAAAATAATACTTTTGAGTTTTCCTATATTCCTAATTGAGCGAGCGACACACACGTGATTGCTTTTAAAAGTAGTGCTTTCGTTTTCTGTTCTTTCGTTGGAAACTTGTTCCTGTGCTGTACAGTGCGATATATCACTTTTCAGTTTTCCTGTATTCCTAATTGACCTAGTGACACACATGTGATTTAGTTCACAAAGTAGTGGTTTGCGTTTCTGTTCTACTGTTGGAAACTTGTTTCTGAGCTGTACATTGTGATATATCACTTTACAGTTTTCCTGTTATAATAATTGAACGGGCGACAGGTATGTGAATTAGGTTACAAAGTTGTGCTTTGCATTTCTGTTCTTTCGATGGAAACTTGTTTCTGTGCCATACAGTGTGAGATAACACTTTTCAGTTTTCCTGTATTCCTAATTGAGCGAGCGACACACATGTGATTTCGTTTAAAAGTAGTGCTTTCGTTTTCTTTTCTTTCATTGGAAACTTGTTCCTGTGCTGGACAGTGCGATATGTCACTTTTCAGTTTTCCTGTATTCCTAATTGAGCGAGTGACACACATGTGATTTAGTTTACAAAGTATTGCTTTGCGTTTATGTTCTTTCTTTGGAAATTTCTTCCTGTTAGGAACACCATAGGGTTAGGGTTAGGGTTAGGGTTAGGGTTAGGGTAATGTTAGGGTTAGGGTTAGGGTTAGTATTAGGGTTAATGTTAGGGTTAGGGTTAGGGTTAGGGTAGGGGGTTAGGGTTAGTGTTAGGGTTATATCACTTTTCAGTTTTCCTGTTATAATAATTGAACAGGCGACACGTATGTGAATTAGTTTACAAAGTTGTGCTTTGCATTTCTGTTCTTTCGATGGAAACTTGTTTCTGTGCTGTACAGTGCGAAATAACACTTTTCAGTTTTCCAGTATTCCTAATTGAGCGAGCGACACACACGTGATTCCGTTTAAAAGTCGTGCTTTGCTTTTCTGTTCTTTCGTTGGAAACTTGTTCCTGTGCTGTACAGTGCGATATATCACTTTTCAGTTTTCCTGTATTCTTAATTGAGCGAGTGACACACGTGATTTAGTTCACAAAGTAGTCCTTTGCGTTGCTGTTCTTCTGTTGGAAACTTGTTTTTGCGCTGTACATTGTGATATATCACTTTACAGTTTTCCTGTTGTAATAATTGAACGGGCGACACGTATGTGAATTAGTTTACAAAGTTGTGCTTTGCATTTCTGTTCTTTCGATGGAAACTTGTTTCTGTGCCGTACAGTGCGATATATCACTTTTCAGTTTTCCTGTATTCCTAATTGAGCGAGTGACACACATGTGATTTAGTTTACAAAGTATTGCTTTGCGTTTACGTTCTTTCTTTGGAAACTTCTTCCTGTTAGGTACAGGATAGGGTTAGGGTTAGGGTTAGGGTTAGGGTTAGGGTAGGGTTAGGGTTAGGGTTAGGGTAGGGTTAGGGTCAGGGTTAGGGATAGGGTTAGGGTTAATGTTAGGGTTAGGGTATGGGTTAGGGTTAGGGTTATATCACTTTTCAGTTTTCCTGTATTCCTAATTGAGCGAGTGACACACATGTGATTTAGTTTACAAAGTAGTGCTTTGCGTTTATGTAATTTTGTTGGAAATTTGTTCCTGTTAGGAACAAGTTAGGGTTAGGGTTATGGTTAGGGTTAGGCTTAGGGTTACGGTTAGGGTTAGGCTTAGGGGTAGGGTTAGGGTTAGGGTTAGGGTTAGGGTTAATGTTAGGGTTAGGGTTAGGGTTAGGGTAGGGTTAGGGTTAGGGTTTGTATTAGGGTTAATGTTAGGGTTAGGGTTAGGGTTAGGGTAATGTTAGGGTTAGGGTTAGTGTTAGGGTTATATCACTTTTCAGTTTTCCTCTTATAATAATTGGACGTGCGACACGTATGTGCTTAAGTTTACAGAGTTGTGCTTTGCATTTCTGTTCTTTCGATGGAAACTTGTTTCTGTGCCATACAGTGCGAGATAACACTTTTCAGTTTTCCTGTATTCCTAATTGAGCGAGCGACACACACGTGATTCCGTTTAAAAGTCGTGCTTTGCTTTTCTGTTCTTTCCTTGGAAACTTGTTCCTGTGCTGTACAGTGCGATATATCACTTTTCAGTTTTCCTGTATTCTTAATTGAGCGAGTGACACACATGTGATTTAGTTCACAAAGTAGTCCTTTGCGTTGCTGTTCTTCTGTTGGAAACTTGTTTTTGCGCTGTACATTGTGATATATCACTTTACAGTTTTCCTGTTATAATAATTGAACGGGCGACATGTATGTGAATTCGTTTAAAAAGTAGTGCTTTGCTTTTCTGTTCTTTCGTTGGAAACTTGTTCCTGTGCTGTACAGTGCGATATATCACTGTTCAGTTTTCCTGTATTCCTAATTGAGCGAGTGACACACATGTGATTTAGTTTACAAAGTAGTGCTTTGCGTTTATGTAATTTTGTTGGAAATTTGTTCTTGTTAGGAACAAGTTAGGGTTAGGGTTAGGGTTAGGGTTAGGCTTAGGGTTACGGTTAGGGTTAGGCTTAGGGGTAGGGTTAGGGTTAGGGTTAGGGTTAGGGTTAATGTTAGGGTTAGGGTTAGGGTTAGGGTAGGGTTAGGGTTAGTATTAGGGTTAATGTTAGGGTTAGGGTTAGGGTAGGGGGTTAGGGTTAGTGTTAGGGTTATATCACTTTTCAGTTTTCCTCTTATAATAATTGGACGTGCGACACGTATGTGCTTTAGTTTACAAAGTTGTGCTTTGCATTTCTGTTCTTTCGATGGAAACTTTTTTCTGTGCCGTACAGTGCAAAATAATACTTTTCAGTTTTCCTATATTCCTAATTGAGCGAGCGACACACACGTGATTCCGTTTAAAAGTAGTGCTTTCGTTTTCTGTTCTTTCGTTGGAAACTTGTTCCTGTGCTGTACAGTGCGATATATCACTTTTCAGTTTTCCTGTATTCCTAATTGACCGAGTGACACACATGTGATTTAGTTCACAAAGTAGTGCTTTGCGTTTCTGTTCTACTGTTGGAGACTTGTTTCTGAGCTGTACATTGTGATATATCACTTTACAGTTTTCCTGTTATAATAATTGAACGGGCGACACGTATGTGAATTAGTTTACAAAGTTGTGCTTTGCATTTCTGTTCTTTCGATGGAAAATTGTTTCTGCGCTGTACATCGTGATATATCACTTTTCAGTTTTCCTGTATTCCTAATTGAGCGAGTGACACACGTGATTTAGTTTACAAAGTAGTGATTTGCGTTTATGTAATTTTATTGGAAATTTGTTCCTGTTAGGAAGAAGTTAGGGTTAGGGTTAGGGTTAGGGTTAGGGTTAGATTTAATGTTAGGGTTAGTGTTAGTATTAGGGTTAATGTTAGGTTTAGGGTTAGGGTTAGGGTAGGGGTTAGGGTTAGTGTGAGGGTTATATCACTTTTCAGTTTTCCAGTTCTAATAATTGGATGGGCAACACGTATGTGCTTTAAAATACAAAGTTGTGCTTTGCATTTCTGTTCTTTCGATGGAAACTTGTTTCTGTGCCATACAGTGCGAAATAACACTTTTCAGTTTTCCTGTATTCCTAATTGAGCGAGCGACACACCCGTGATTCCGTTTAAAAGTAGTGCTTTGCTTTTCTGTTCTATCGTTGGAAACTTGTTCCTGTGCTGTACAGTGCGATATATCACTTTTCAGTTTTCCTGTATTCCTAATTGAGCGAGAGACACACATGTGATTTAGTTCACAAAGTATTGCTTTGCGTTTATGTTCTTTCTTTGGAAACTTCTTCCTGTTAGGAACACGATAGGGTTAGGGTTAGGGTTATGGTTAGGGTTAGGGTTAGGGTAATGTTAGGGTTAGGGTTAGGGTTAGGGTTATATCACTTTTCAGTTTTCCTGTTATAATAATTGAACAGGCGACACGTATGTGAATTAGTTTACAAAGTTGTGCTTTGCATTTCTGTTCTTTCGATGGAAACTTGTTTCTGTGCTGTACAGTGCGAAATAACACTTTTCAGTTTTCCTGTATTCCTAATTGAGCGAGCGACACACACGTGATTCCGTTTAAAAGTCGTGCTTTGCTTTTCTGTTCTTTCGTTGGAAACTTGTTCCTGTGCTGTACAGTGCGATATATCACTTTTCAGTTTTCCTGTATTCTTAATTGAGCGAGTGACACACATGTGATTTAGTTCACAAAGTAGTCCTTTGCGTTGCTGTTCTTCTGTTGGAAACTTGTTTTTGCGCTGTACATTGTGATATATCACTTTACAGTTTTCCTGTTGTAATAATTGAACGGGCGACACGTATGTGAATTCGTTTAAAAAGTAGTGCTTTGCTTTTCTGTTCTTTCGTTGGAAACTTGTTCCTGTGCTGTACAGTGCGATATATCACTTTTCAGTTTTCCTGTATTCCTAATTGAGCGAGTGACATACATGTGATTTAGTTCACAAAGTATTGCTTTGCGTTTATGTTCTTTCTTTGGAAACTTCTTCCTGTTAGGAACACGATAGGGTTAGGGTTAGGGTTAGGGTTAAGGTTAGGGTTAGGGTTAGGGTAGGGTTAGGGTTAGGGTTAGGGTTAGGGTTAGGGTTAGGTTAGGGTTAGGGTTAGGGTTATATCACATTTCAGTTTTCCTGTTTCCTAATTGAGCAAGTGACACACATGTGATTTAGTTTAAAAAGTAGTGCTTTGCGTTTATGTAATTTTGTTGGAAATTTGTTCTTGTTAGGAACAAGTTAGAGTTAGGGTTAGGGTTAGGGTTAGAGTTAGGGTTACGGTTAGGGTTAGGCTTAGGGGTAGGGTTAGGGTTAGGGTTAGGGTTAGGGTTAATGTTAGGGTTAGGGTTAGGGTTAGGGTAGGGTTAGGGTTAGGGTTAGTATTAGGGTTAATGTTAGGGTTAGGGTTAGGGTAGGGGGTTAGGGTTAGTGTTAGGGTTATATCACTTTTCAGTTTTCCTCTTATAATAATTGGACGTGCGACACGTATGTGCTTTAGTTTACAAAGTTGTGCTTTGCATTTCTGTTCTTTCGATGGAAACTTTTTAATGTGCCTTACAGTGCAAAATAACACTTTTCAGTTTTCCTATATTCCTAATTGAGTGAGCGACACACACGTGATTCCGTTTAAAAGTAGTGCTTTGCTTTTCTGTTCTTTCGTTGGAAACTTGTTCCTGTGCTGTACAGTGCAATATATCACTTTTCAGTTTTCCTGTATTCCTAATTGACCGAGTGACACACATGTGATTTAGTTCACAAAGTAGTGCTTTGCGTTTATGTTCTTTCTTTGGAAACTTCTTCCTGTTAGGAACAGGATAGGGTTAGGGTTAGGGTTAGGGTTAGGGTTAGGGTTAGGGTAGGGTTAGGGTTAGGGTTAGGGTTAGGTTAGGGTTAGGGTTAGGGTTAGGGTTAGGTTAGGGTTAGGGTTAGGGTTAGGGTTAGGGTTAGGGTTATATCACTTTTCAGTTTTCCTGTATTCCTAATTGAGCGAGTGACAAAAATGTGATTTAGTTTACAAAGTAGTGCTTTGCGTTTATGTAATTTTGTTGGAAATTTGTTCCTGTTAGGAACAAGTTAGGGTTAGGGTTAGGGTTAGGGTTAGGGTTAGGGTTACGGTTAGGGTTAGGCTTAGGGGTAGGGTTAGGGTTAGGGTAAGGGTTAGTGTTAATGTTAGGGTTAGGGTTAGGGTTAGGGTAGGGTTTGGGTTAGGGTTAGCATTATGGTTACTGTTAGGGTTAGGGTTAGGGTAGGGGGTTAGGGTTAGTGTTAGGGTTATATCACTTTTCAGTTTTCCTCTTATAATAATTGGACGTGCGACACGTATGTGCTTTAGTTTACAAAGTTGTGCTTTGCATGTCTGTTCTTTCGATGGAAACTTTTTTATGTGCCGTACAGTGCAAAATAACACTTTTCAGTTTTCCTATATTCCTAATTGAGCGAGCGACACACACGTGATTCCGTTTAAAAGTAGTGCTTTGCTTTTCTGTTCTTTCGATGGAAACTTGGTCCTGTGCTGTACAGTGCGATATTTCACTTTTCAGTTTTCCTGTATTCCTAATTGAGAGAGGGACACACATGTGATTTAGTTCACAA
Organism: Meriones unguiculatus; assembly: GCF_030254825.1. Taxonomy (NCBI): domain Eukaryota; kingdom Metazoa; phylum Chordata; class Mammalia; order Rodentia; family Muridae; genus Meriones; species Meriones unguiculatus. Next base: position 40,277,120 of record NC_083357.1, read on the forward strand.
AGTAGTGCTTTGCGTTTCTGTTCTTCAGTTGGAAACTTGTTTCTGCGCTGTACATTGTGATATATCACTTTACAGTTTTCCTGTTATAATAATTGAACGGGCGACACGTATGTGAATTAGTTTACAAAGTTGTGCTTTGCATTTCTGTTCTTTCGATGGAAACTTGTTTCTGTGCCATACAGTGTGAGATAACACTTTTCAGTTTTCCTGTATTACTAATTGAGCGAGCGACACACATGTGATTTCGTTTAAATGTAGTGCTTTCGTTTTCTTTTCTTTCGTTGGAAACTTGTTCCTTTGCTGTACAGTGCGATATGTCACTTTTCAGTTTTCCTGTATTTCTAATTGAGCGACTGACACACATGTGATTTAGTTTACAAAGTATTGCTTTGCGTTTATGTTTTTTCTTTGGAAACTTCTTCACGATAGGGTTAGGGTTAGGGTTAGGATTAGGGTTAGGGTAGGGTTAGGGTTAGGGTTAGGGTTAGGGTTAGGGTTATGGTAATGTTAGGGTTAGGGTTAGGGTTAGGGTTAGGGTTAGGGTTAGGGTTAGGGTAATGTTAGGGTTAGGGTTAGGGTTAGGGTTATATCACTTTTCAGTTTTCCTGTTATAATAATTGAACAGGCGACACGTATGTGAATTAGTTTACAAAGTTGTGCTTTGCATTTCTGTTCTTTCGATGGAAACTTGTTTCTGTGCTGTACAGTGCGAAATAACACTTTTCAGTTTTCCTGTATTCCTAATTGACCGAGTGACACACATGTGATTTAGTTCACAAAGTAGTGCTTTGCGTTTCTGTTCTACTGTTGGAGACTTGTTTCTGAGCTGTACATTGTGATATATCACTTTACAGTTTTCCTGTTATAATAATTGAACGGGCGACACGTATGTGAATTAGTTTACAAAGTTGTGCTTTGCATTTCTGTTCTTTCGATGGAAAATTGTTTCTGCGCTGTACATCGTGATATATCACTTTTCAGTTTTCCTGTATTCCTAATTGAGCGAGTGACACACGTGATTTAGTTTACAAAGTAGTGATTTGCGTTTATGTAATTTTATTGGAAATTTGTTCCTGTTAGGAAGAAGTTAGGGTTAGGGTTAGGGTTAGGGTTAGGGTTAGATTTAATGTTAGGGTTAGTGTTAGTATTAGGGTTAATGTTAGGTTTAGGGTTAGGGTTAGGGTAGGGGTTAGGGTTAGTGTGAGGGTTATATCACTTTTCAGTTTTCCAGTTCTAATAATTGGATGGGCAACACGTATGTGCTTTAAAATACAAAGTTGTGCTTTGCATTTCTGTTCTTTCGATGGAAACTTGTTTCTGTGCCATACAGTGCGAAATAACACTTTTCAGTTTTCCTGTATTCCTAATTGAGCGAGCGACACACCCGTGATTCCGTTTAAAAGTAGTGCTTTGCTTTTCTGTTCTATCGTTGGAAACTTGTTCCTGTGCTGTACAGTGCGATATATCACTTTTCAGTTTTCCTGTATTCCTAATTGAGCGAGAGACACACATGTGATTTAGTTCACAAAGTATTGCTTTGCGTTTATGTTCTTTCTTTGGAAACTTCTTCCTGTTAGGAACACGATAGGGTTAGGGTTAGGGTTATGGTTAGGGTTAGGGTTAGGGTAATGTTAGGGTTAGGGTTAGGGTTAGGGTTATATCACTTTTCAGTTTTCCTGTTATAATAATTGAACAGGCGACACGTATGTGAATTAGTTTACAAAGTTGTGCTTTGCATTTCTGTTCTTTCGATGGAAACTTGTTTCTGTGCTGTACAGTGCGAAATAACACTTTTCAGTTTTCCTGTATTCCTATTTGAGCGAGCGACACACACGTGATTCCGTTTAAAAGTCGTGCTTTGCTTTTCTGTTCTTTCGTTGGAAACTTGTTCCTGTGCTGTACAGTGCAATATATCACTTTTCAGTTTTCCTGTATTCTTAATTGAGCGAGTGACACACATGTGATTTAGTTCACAAAGTAGTCCTTTGCGTTGCTGTTCTTCTGTTGGAAACTTGTTTTTGCGCTGTACATTGTGATATATCACTTTACAGTTTTCCTGTTGTAATAATTGAACGGGCGACACGTATGTGAATTCGTTTAAAAAGTAGTGCTTTGCTTTTCTGTTCTTTCGTTGGAAACTTGTTCCTGTGCTGTACAGTGCGATATATCACTTTTCAGTTTTCCTGTATTCCTAATTGAGCGAGTGACATACATGTGATTTAGTTCACAAAGTATTGCTTTGCGTTTATGTTCTTTCTTTGGAAACTTCTTCCTGTTAGGAACACGATAGGGTTAGGGTTAGGGTTAGGGTTAAGGTTAGGGTTAGGGTTAGGGTAGGGTTAGGGTTAGGGTTAGGGTTAGGGTTAGGGTTAGGGTTAGTTTAGGGTTAGGGTTAGGGTTATATCACATTTCAGTTTTCCTGTTTCCTAATTGAGCGAGTGACACACATGTGATTTAGTTTACAAAGTAGTGCTTTGCGTTTATGTAATTTTGTTGGAAATTTGTTCTTGTTAGGAACAAGTTAGAGTTAGGGTTAGGGTTAGGGTTAGAGTTAGGGTTACGGTTAGGGTTAGGCTTAGGGGTAGGGTTAGGGTTAGGGTTAGGGTTAGGGTTAATGTTAGGGTTAGGGTTAGGGTTAGGGTAGGGTTAGGGTTAGGGTTAGTATTAGGGTTAATGTTAGGGTTAGGGTTAGGGTAGGGGGTTAGGGTTAGTGTTAGGGTTATATCACTTTTCAGTTTTCCTCTTATAATAATTGGACGTGCGACACGTATGTGCTTTAGTTTACAAAGTTGTGCTTTGCATTTCTGTTCTTTCGATGGAAACTTTTTAATGTGCCTTACAGTGCAAAATAACACTTTTCAGTTTTCCTATATTCCTAATTGAGTGAGCGACACACACGTGATTCCGTTTAAAAGTAGTGCTTTGCTTTTCTGTTCTTTCGTTGGAAACTTGTTCCTGTGCTGTACAGTGCAATATATCACTTTTCAGTTTTCCTGTATTCCTAATTGACCGAGTGACACACATGTGATTTAGTTCACAAAGTAGTGCTTTGCGTTTATGTTCTTTCTTTGGAAACTTCTTCCTGTTAGGAACAGGATAGGGTTAGGGTTAGGGTTAGGGTTAGGGTTAGGGTTAGGGTAGGGTTAGGGTTAGGGTTAGGGTTAGGTTAGGGTTAGGGTTAGGGTTAGGGTTAGGTTAGGGTTAGGGTTAGGGTTAGGGTTAGGGTTAGGGTTATATCACTTTTCAGTTTTCCTGTATTCCTAATTGAGCGAGTGACAAAAATGTGATTTAGTTTACAAAGTAGTGCTTTGCGTTTATGTAATTTTGTTGGAAATTTGTTCCTGTTAGGAACAAGTTAGGGTTAGGGTTAGGGTTAGGGTTAGGGTTAGGGTTACGGTTAGGGTTAGGCTTAGGGGTAGGGTTAGGGTTAGGGTAAGGGTTAGTGTTAATGTTAGGGTTAGGGTTAGGGTTAGGGTAGGGTTTGGGTTAGGGTTAGCATTATGGTTAATGTTAGGGTTAGGGTTAGGGTAGGGGGTTAGGGTTAGTGTTAGGGTTATATCACTTTTCAGTTTTCCTCTTATAATAATTGGACGTGCGACACGTATGTGCTTTAGTTTACAAAGTTGTGCTTTGCATGTCTGTTCTTTCGATGGAAACTTTTTTATGTGCCGTACAGTGCAAAATAACACTTTTCAGTTTTCCTATATTCCTAATTGAGCGAGCGACACACACGTGATTCCGTTTAAAAGTAGTGCTTTGCTTTTCTGTTCTTTCGTTGGAAACTTGGTCCTGTGCTGTACAGTGCGATATTTCACTTTTCAGTTTTCCTGTATTCCTAATTGAGCGAGGGACACACATGTGATTTAGTTCACAAAGTAGTGCTTTGCGTTTCTGTTCTTCTGTTGGAAACTTGTTTCTGCGCTGTACATTGTGATATATCACTTTACAGTTTTCCTGCTATAATAATTGAATGGGCGACACGAATGTGATTTCGTTTACAAAGTAGTGCTTTGCTTTTCTGTTCTTTCGTTGGAAACTTGTTCCTGTGCTGTACAATGCGATATATCACTTTTCAGTTTTCCTGTATTCCTAATTGAGCGAGTGACACACATGTGATTTAGTTCACAAAGTAGTGCTTTGCGTTTCTGTTCTTCTGTTGGAAACTTGTTTCTGCGCTATACATTGTGATATATCACTTTACAGTTTTCCTGTTATAATAATTGAACGGGCGACACGTATGTGAATTAGTTTTCAAAGTTGTGCTTTGCATTTCTGTTCTTTCGATAGAAACTTGTTTCTGTGCCGTACAGTGCGATATATCACTTTTCAGTTTCCCTGTATTCCTAATTGAGCAAGTGACACACATGTGATTTAGTTTACAAAGTATTGCTTTGCGTTTATGTTTTTTCTTTGGAACCTTCTTCCTGTTAGGAACACGATAGGGTTAGGGTTAGGTTTAGTATTAGGGTTAATGTTAGGGTTAGGGTTAGGGTTAGGGTTAGGGTTATATCACTTTTCAGTTTTCCTGTATTCCTAATTGAGCGAGTGACACACATGTGATTTAGTTTACAAAGTAGTGCTTTGCGTTTATGCAATTTTGTAGGATATTTGTTCCTGTTTGGAACAAGTCAGGGTTAGGGTTAGGGTTAGGGTTAGGCTTAGGGATAGGCTTAGGGGTAGGGTTAGGGTTAGCGTTAGGGTTAGGGTTAGGGGTAATGTTAGGGTTAGGATTAGGGTTAGGGTTAGGGGTAATGTTAGGGTTAGGATTAGGGTTAGGGGAGGGTTAGGGTTAGGGTTAGGGTTAGTGTTAGGGTTACTGTTAGGGTTAGGGTTAGGGTTAGGGTAGGGATATAGGGTTATATCACTTTTTAGTTTTCCTGTTATAATAATTGAACAGGCGACACGTATGTGAATTAGTTTACAAAGTTGTCCTTTGCCTTTCTGTTCTTTCGATGGAAACTTGTTTCTGTGCCGTACAGTGCGAAATAACACTTTTCAGTTTTCCTGTATTCCTAATTGAGCGAGTGACACATGTGATTTAGTTCACAAACTAGTGCTTTGCGTATCTGTTCTTCTGTTGGAAAATTGTTTCTGCGCTGTACATTGTGATATATCACTTTTCACTTTTCCTGTATTCCTAATTGAGCGAGTGACACACATGTGATTTAGTTTACAAAGTAGTGCTTTGCGTTTATGTAATTTTATTGGAAATTTGTTCCTGTTAGGAAGAAGTTAGGGTTAGGGTTAGGGTTAGATTTAATGTTAGGGTTAGGGTTAGTATTAGGGTTAATGTTAGGTTTAGGGTTAGGGTTAGGGTAGGGGTTAGGGTTAGTGTTAGGGTTATATCACTTTTCAGTTTTCTAGTTCTAATAATTGGATGGGCGACACGTATGTGCTTTAGATTACAAAGTTGTGCTTTGCATTTCTGTTCTTTCGATGGAAACTTTTTTCTGTGCCGTACAGTGCAAAATAACACTTTTCAGTTTTCCTGTATTCCTAATTGAGCGAGCGACACACATGTGATTTAGTTCACAAAGTAGTGCTCTGCGTTTCTGTTCTTCTGTTGGAAACTTGTTTCTGCGCTGTACATTGTGATATATCACTTTACAGTTTTCCTGTTATAATAATTGAACGAGCGACACGTATGTGAATTAGTTTATAAAGTTGTGCTTTGCATTTCTGTTCTTTCGATGGAAACTTGTTTCTGTGCCATACAGTGTGAGATAACACTTTTCAGTTTTCCTGTATTCCTAATTCAGCGAGCGACACACATGTGATTTCGTTTAAAAGCATTGCTTTCGTTTTCTTTTCTTTCTTTGGAAACTTGTTCCTGTTAGGAACACGATAGGGTTAGGGTTAGGGTTAGGGTTAGGGTTAGGGTTAGGGTTAGGGTAGGGTTAGGGTTAGGGTTAGGGTTAGGGTTAGTGTTAATGTTAGGGTTTGGGTTAGGCTTAGGGTTAGCGTTAGGGTTATATCACTTTTCAGATTTCCTGTATTCCTAATTGAGCGAGAGACACACATGTGATTTAGTTTACAAAGGAGTGCTTTGCGTTTATGTTTTTTCTTTGGAACCTTCTTCCTGTTAGGAACACGATAGGGTTAGGGTTAGGTTTAGTATTAGGGTTAATGTTAGGGTTAGGGTTAGGGTTAGGGTTAGGGTTATATCACTTTTCAGTTTTCCTGTATTCCTAATTGAGCGAGTGACACACATGTGATTTAGTTTACAAAGTAGTGCTTTGCGTTTATGCAATTTTGTTGGATATTTGTTCCTGTTTGGAACAAGTCAGGGTTAGGGTTAGGGTTAGGGTTAGGCTTAGGGATAGGCTTAGGGGTAGGGTTAGGGTTAGCGTTAGGGTTAGGGTTAGGGGTAATGTTAGGGTTAGGATTAGGGTTAGGGTTAGGGGTAATGTTAGGGTTAGAATTAGGGTTAGGGGAGGGTTAGGGTTAGGGTTAGGGTTAGTGTTAGGGTTACTGTTAGGGTTAGGGTTAGGGTTAGGGTAGGGATATAGGGTTATATCACTTTTTAGTTTTCCTGTTATAATAATTGAACAGGCGACACGTATGTGAATTAGTTTACAAAGTTGTCCTTTGCCTTTCTGTTCTTTCGATGGAAACTTGTTTCTGTGCCGTACAGTGCGAAATAACACTTTTCAGTTTTCCTGTATTCCTAATTGAGCGAGTGACACATGTGATTTAGTTCACAAACTAGTGCTTTGCGTATCTGTTCTTCTGTTGGAAAATTGTTTCTGCGCTGTACATTGTGATATATCACTTTTCACTTTTCCTGTATTCCTAATTGAGCGAGTGACACACATGTGATTTAGTTTACAAAGTAGTGCTTTGCGTTTATGTAATTTTATTGGAAATTTGTTCCTGTTAGGAAGAAGTTAGGGTTAGGGTTAGGGTTAGATTTAATGTTAGGGTTAGGGTTAGTATTAGGGTTAATGTTAGGTTTAGGGTTAGGGTTAGGGTAGGGGTTAGGGTTAGTGTTAGGGTTATATCACTTTTCAGTTTTCTAGTTCTAATAATTGGATGGGCGACACGTATGTGCTTTAGATTACAAAGTTGTGCTTTGCATTTCTGTTCTTTCGATGGAAACTTTTTTCTGTGCCGTACAGTGCAAAATAACACTTTTCAGTTTTCCTGTATTCCTAATTGAGCGAGCGACACACATGTGATTTAGTTCACAAAGTAGTGCTCTGCGTTTCTGTTCTTCTGTTGGAAACTTGTTTCTGCGCTGTACATTGTGATATATCACTTTACAGTTTTCCTGTTATAATAATTGAACGAGCGACACATATGTGAATTAGTTTATAAAGTTGTGCTTTGCATTTCTGTTCTTTCGATGGAAACTTGTTTCTGTGCCATACAGTGTGAGATAACACTTTTCAGTTTTCCTGTATTCCTAATTCAGCGAGCGACACACATGTGATTTCGTTTAAAAGCATTGCTTTCGTTTTCTTTTCTTTCTTTGGAAACTTGTTCCTGTTAGGAACACGATAGGGTTAGGGTTAGGGTTAGGGTTAGGGTTAGGGTTAGGGTTAGGGTAGGGTTAGGGTTAGGGTTAGGGTTAGGGTTAGTGTTAATGTTAGGGTTTGGGTTAGGCTTAGGGTTAGCGTTAGGGTTATATCACTTTTCAGATTTCCTGTATTCCTAATTGAGCGAGAGACACACATGTGATTTAGTTTACAAAGGAGTGCTTTGCGTTTATGTAATTTTGTTGGAAATTTTTTCCTGTTTGGAACAAGTGAGGGTTAGGGTTAGGGTTAGGGTTAGGCTTAGGGATAGCCTTAGGCTTAGGGTTACAGTTAGGGTTAGGCTTAGGGTAGGGTTAGTGTTAGGTTGGGTTAGGGTTAGGGTTAGGGATAGGGTTAATGTTAGGGTTAGGGTTAGGGTTACGGTTAAGGTAGGGCTAGGGTTAGGTTTAGTATTAGGGTTAATGTTAGGGTTAGGGTTAGGGTTAGGGTAGGGGGTTAGGGTTAGTGTTAGGGTTATATCACTTTTCAGTTTTCCTGTTATAATAATTGGACGGGCGACACGTATGTGCATTAGTTTACAAAGTTGTGCTTTGCATTTCTGTTCTTTCGATGGAAATTCTTTCTGTGCTGTACTGTGCAAAATAACACTTTTCAGTTTTCCTGTATTCCTAATTGAGTGAGCGACACACACGTGATTCCGTTTAAAAGTAGTGCTTTGCTTTTCTGTTCTTTCGTTGGAAACTTGTTCCTGTGCTGTACAGTGCGATATATCACTTTTCAGTTTTCCTGTATTCCTAATTGATCGAGTGACACACATGTGATTTAGTTCAGAAAGTAGTGCTTTGCGTTTCTGTTCTTCTGTTGGAAACTTGTTTCTGCGCTGTACATTGTGATATATCACTTTACAGTTTTCCTGTTGTAATAATTGAACGGGCGACACGTATGTGAATTAGTTTACAAAGTTGTGCTTTGCATTTCTGTTCTTTCGATGGAAACATGTTTCTGTGCCGTACAGTGCGATATATCACTTTTCAGTTTTCCTGTATTCCTACTTGAGCGAGTGATACACATGTGATTTTGTTTACAAAGTATTGCTTTGGGTTTATGTTCTTTCTTTGGAAACTGCTTCCTGTTAGGAACACGATAGGGTTAGGGTTAGGGTTATGGTTAGGGTTAGGGTAGGGTTAGGGTTAGGGTTAGGGTTAGGGTTAGGGTTAGGGTTAATGTTAGGGTTAGGGTTAGGGTTATATCACTTTTCAGTTTTCCTGTATTCCTAATTGAGCGAGTGACACACATGTGATTTAGTTTACAAAGTATTGCTTTGCGTTTATGTTCTTTCTTTGGAAACTTCTTCCTTTTAGGAACACGATAGTGTTAGGGTTAGGGTTAGAGTTAGGGTTAGGGTTAGGGTAGGGTTAGTGTTAGTGTTAGTGTTAGCGTTAGGGTTAGGGTTAGGTTTAATGTCAGGGTTAGGGTTAGGGTTAGGCTTAGGGTTAGGCTTAGGCTTAGGGTTACGGTTAGGGTTAGGCTTAGGGGTAGGGTTATATCACTTTTCAGTTTTCCTGTATTCCTAATTGAGCGAGTGACACACATGTGATTTAGTTTACAAAGTATTGCTTTGCGTTTATGTTCTTTCTTTGGAAACTTCTTCCTGATAGGAACAGGATAGGGTTAGGGTTAGGGTTAGGGTTAGGGTTAGGGTTAGGGTTAGGGTAGGGTTAGGGTTAGGGTTAGGGTAGGGTTAGGGTTAGGGTTAGGGTTAGGGTTAGGGTTAATGTTAGGGTTAGGGTTTGGGTTAGGGTTAGGGTTATATCACTTTTCAGTTTTCCTGTATTCCTAATTGAGCGAGTGACACACATGTGATTTAGGTTACAAAGTAGTGCTTTGCGTTTATGTAATTTTGTTGGAAATTTGTTCCTGTTAGGAACAAGTTAGGTTTAGGGTTAGGGTTAGGGTTAGGTTTAGGGTTACGGTTAGGGTTAGGCTTAGAGGTAGGGTTAGGGTTAGGGTTAGGGTTAGGGTTAATGTTAGGGTTAGGTTTAGGGTTAGGGTTAGGGTAGGGTTAGGGTTAGTATTAGGGTTAATGTTAGGGTTAGGGTTAGGGTAGGGGTTTAGGGTTAATGTTAGGGTTATATCACTTTTCAGTTTTCCTCTTATAATAATTGGACGTGCGACACGTATGTGCTTTAGTTTACAAAGTTGTGCTTTGCATTTCTGTTCTTTCGATGGAAACTTTTTTCTGTGCTGTACAGTGCAAAATAACACTTTTCAGTTTTCCTATATTCCTAATTGAGCGAGCGACACACACATGATTCCGTTTAAAAGTAGTGCTTTGCTTTTCTGTTCTTTCGTTGGAAACTTGTTCCTGTGCTGTACAGTGCGATATATCACTTTTCAGTTTTCCTGTACTCCTAATTGACCGAGTGACACACATGTGATTTAGTTCACACAGTAGTACTTTGCGTTTCTGTTCTTCTGTTGGAAACTTGTTTCTGAGCTGTACATTGTGATATATCACTTTACAGTTTTCCTGTTATAATAATTGAACGGGCGACACGTATGTGAATTAGTTTACAAAGTTGTGCTTTGCATTTCTGTTCTTTCGATGGAAACTTGTTTCTGTGCCATACAGTGTGAGATAACACTTTTCAGTTTTCCTGTATTCCTAATTGAGCGAGCGACACACATGTGATTTCGTTTAAAAGTAGTGCTTTCGTTTTCTTTTCTTTCGTTGGAAACTTGTTCCTGTGCTGTACAGTGCGATATGTCACTTTTCAGTTTTCCTGTATTCCTAATTGAGCGAGTGACACACATGTGATTTAGTTCACAAAGTAGTGCTTTGCGTTTCTGTTCTTCTGTTGGAAACTTGTTTCTGCGCTGTACATTGTGATATATCACTTTACAGTTTTCCTGTTGTAATAATTGAACGGGCGACACGTATGTGAATTAGGTTACAAAGTTGTGCTTTGTATTTCTGTTCTTTCGATGGAAACTTGTTTCTGTGCCGTACAGTGCGATATATCACTTTTCAGTTTTCCTGTATTTCTAATTGAGCGAGTGACACACATGTGATTTAGTTTACAAAGTATTGCTTTGCGTTTATGTTCTTTCTTTGGAAACTTCTTCCTGTTAGGAACAGGATAGGGTTAGGGTTAGGGTTAGGGTTAGGGTTAGGGTTAGGGTAGGGTTAGGGTTAGGGTTAGGGTTAAAGTTAGGGTTAGGTTAGGGTTAGGGTTAGGGTTAGGCTTAGGGTTATATCACTTTTCAGTTTTCCTGTATTCCTAATTGAGCGAGTGACAAAAATGTGATTTAGTTTACAAAGTAGTGCTTTGCGTTGATGTAATTTTGTTGGAAATTTGTTCCTGTTAGGAACAAGTTAGGGTTAGGGTTAGGGTTAGGGTTACAGTTAGGGTTAGGCTTAGGGGTAGGGTTAGGGTTAGGGTTAGGGTTAGGGTTAATGTTAGGGTTAGGGTTAGGGTTAGGGTAGGGTTTGGGTTAGGGTTAGCATTAGGGTTAATGTTAGGGTTAGGGTTAGGGTTAGGGTAAGGGGTTACGGTTAGTGTTAGGGTTATATCACTTTTCAGTTTTCCTCTTATAATAATTGGACGTGCGACACGTATGTGCTTTAGTTTACAAAGTTGTGCTTTGCATTTCTGTTCTTTCGATGGAAACTTTTTTCTGTGCCGTACAGTGCAAAATAACACTTTTCAGTTTTCCTATATTTCTAATTGAGCGAGCGACACACACGTGATTCCGTTTAAAAGTAGTGCTTTGCTTTTCTGTTCTTTCGTTGGAAACTTGTTCCTGTGCTGTACAGTGCGATATTTCACTTTTCAGTTTTCCAGTGTTCCTAATTGAGAGAGGGACACACATGTGATTTAGTTCACAAAGTAGTGCTTTGCGTTTCTGTTCTTCAGTTGGAAACTTGTTTCTGCGCTGTACATTGTGATATATCACTTTACAGTTTTCCTGTTATAATAATTGAACGGGCGACACGTATGTGAATTAGTTTACAAAGTTGTGCTTTGCATTTCTGTTCTTTCGATGGAAACTTGTTTCTGTGCCATACAGTGTGAGATAACACTTTTCAGTTTTCCTGTATTCCTAATTGAGCGAGCGACACACATGTGATTTCGTTTAAAAGTAGTGCTTTCGTTTTCTTTTCTTTCGTTGGAAACTTGTTCCTGTGCTGGACAGTGCGATATGTCACTTTTCAGTTTTCCTGTATTCCTAATTGAGCGAGTGACACACATGTGATTTAGTTTACAAAGTATTGCTTTGCGTTTATGTTCTTTCTTTGGAAATTTCTTCCTGTTAGGAACACGATAGGGTTAGGGTTAGGGTTAGGGTTAGGGTTAGGGTTAGGGTAGGGTTAGGGTTAGGGTTAGGGTTAGGTTAGGGTTAGGGTTAGGGTTAGGGTTATATCACTTTTCAGTTTTCCTGTATTCCTAATTGAGCGAGTGACACACATGTGATTTAGTTTACAAAGTAGTGCTTTGCGTTTATGTAATTTTGTTGGAAATTTTTTCTTGTTAGGAACAAGTAAGGGTTAGGGTTAGGGTTAGGGTTACGGTTAGGTTTAGGCTTAGGGGTAGGGTTAGGGTTAGGCTTAGGGTTAGGGTTAATGTTAGGGTTAGGGTTAGGGTTAGGGTAGGGTTTGGGTTAGGGTTAGCATTAGGGTTAATGTTAGGGTTAGGGTTAGGGTTAGGGTAAGGGGTTAGGGTTAGTGTTAGGGTTATATCACTTTTCAGTTTTCCTCTTATAATAATTGGACGTGCGACACGTATGTGCTTTAGTTTACAAAGTTGTGCTTTGCATTTCTGTTCTTTCGATGGAAACTTTTTTCTGTGCCGTACAGTGCGAAATAACACTTTTCAGTTTTCCTGTATTCCTAATTGAGCGAGCGACACACACGTGATTCCGTTTAAAAGTAGTGCTTTGCTTTTCTGTTCTTTAGTTGGAAACTTGTTCCTGTGCTGTACAGTGCGATATATCACTTTTCAGTTTTCCTGTATTCCTAATTGACTGAGTGACACACATGTGATTTAGTTCACAAAGTAGTGCTTTGCGTTTCTGTTCTTCTGTTGGAAACTTGTTTCTGAGCTGTACATTGTGATATATCACTTTACAGTTTTCCTGTTATAATAATTGAACGGGCGACACGTATGTGAATTAGTTCACAAAGTTGTGCTTTGCATTTCTGTTCTTTCGATGGAAACTTGTTCCTGTGCTGTACAGTGCGATATATCACTTTTCAGTTTTCCTGTATTCCTAATTGAGCGAGTGACACACATGTGATTTAGTTTACAAAGTATTACTTTGCGTTTATTTTCTTTCTTTGGAAACTTCTTCCTGTTAGGAACAGGATAGGGTTAGGGTTAGGGTTAGGGTTAGGGTTAGGGTTAGGGTAGGGTTAGGGTTAGGGTTAGGGTTAAAGTTAGGGTTAGGGTTTGGGTTAGGGTTAGGGTTATATCACTTTTCAGTTTTCTTGTATTCCTAATTGAGCGAGTGACACACATGTGATTTAGTTTACAAAGTAGTGCTTTGCGTTTATGTAATTTTGTTGGAAATTTGTTCCTGTTAGGAACAAGTTAGGGTTAGGGTTAGGGGTAGGGTTAGGCTTAGGGTTAGGCTTAGGCTTAGGGTTATGGTTAGGGTTAGGCTTAGGGGTAGGGTTACGGTTAGGGTTAGGGTTAATGTTAGGGTTAGGATTAGGGTTAGGGTAGGGTTAGGGTTAGGGTTAGGGTTAGCGTTAGGGTTACTGTTAGGTTTAGGGTTAGGGTTAGGGTAGGGAGTTAGGGTTATATCACTTTTCAGTTTTCCTGTTATAATAATTGAACAGGCGACACGTATGTGAATTAGTTTACAAAGTTGTCCTTTGCCTTTCTGTTCTTTCAATGGAAACTTGTTTCTGTGCCGTACAGTGCGAAATAACACTTTTCAGTTTTCCTTTATTCCTAATTGAGCGAGTGACACACATGTGATTTAGTTCACAAAGTAGTGCTTTGCGTATCTGTTCTTCTGTTGGAAAATTGTTTCTGCGCTGTACATCGTGATATATCACTTTTCAGTTTTCCTGTATTCCTAATTGAGCGAGTGACACACATGTGATTTAGTTTACAAAGTAGTGCTTTGCGTTTATGTAATTTTATTGGAAATTTGTTCCTGTTAGGAAGAAGTTAGGGTTAGGGTTAGGGTTAGGGTTAGGGTTAGATTTAATGTTAGGGTTAGGGTTAGTATTAGGGTTAATGTTAGGTTTAGGGTTAGGGTTAGGGTAGGGGTTAGGGTTAGTGTGAGGGTTATATCACTTTTCAGTTTTCCAGTTCTAATAATTGGATGGGCGACACGTATGTGCTTTAAAATACAAAGTTGTGCTTTGCATTTCTGTTCTTTCGATGGAAACTTGTTTCTGTGCCGTACAGTGCGAAATAACACTTTTCAGTTTTCCTGTATTCCTAATTGAGCGAGCGACACACACGTGATTCCGTTTAAAAGTAGTGCTTTGCTTTTCTGTTCTTTTTTTGGAAACTTGTTCCTGTGCTGTACAGTGCGATATATCACTTTTCAGTTTTCCTGTATTCTTAATTGAGCGAGTGACACACATGTGATTTAGTTCACAAAGTAGTCCTTTGCGTTGCTGTTCTTCTGTTGGAAACTTGTTTTTGCGCTGTACATTGTGATATATCACTTTACAGTTTTCCTGTTATAATAATTGAACGGGCGACATGTATGTGAATTCGTTTAAAAAGTAGTGCTTTGCTTTTCTGTTCTTTCGTTGGAAACTTGTTCCTGTGCTGTACAGTGCGATATATCACTTTTCAGTTTTCCTGTATTCCTAATTGAGCGAGTGACACACCTGTGATTTAGTTCACAAAGTATTGCTTTGCGTTTATGTTCTTTCTTTGGAAACTTCTTCCTGTTAGGAACACGATAGGGTTAGGGTTAGGGTTAGGGTTAGGGTTAGTGTTAGGGTAGGGGTAGGGTTAAGGTTAGGGTTAGGGTTAGGGTTAGGGTTAGGGTTAGGTTAGGGTTAGGGTTAGGGTTATATCACTTTTCAGTTTTCTTGTATTCCTAATTGAGCGAGTGATACACATGTGATTTAATTTACAAAGTAGTGCTTTGCGTTTATGTAATTTTGTTGGAAATTTGTTCTTGTTAGGAACAAGTTAGGGTTAGGGTTAGGGTTAGGGTTAGGGTTAGGTTAGGGTTAGGGTTAGGGTTATATCACATTTCAGTTTTCCTGTATTCCTAATTGAGCGAGCGACACACATGTGATTTCGTTTAAATGTAGTGCTTTCGTTTTCTTTTCTTTCGTTGGAAACTTGTTCCTGTGCTGTACAGTGCGATATGTCACTTTTCAGTTTTCCTGTATTCCTAATTGAGCGACTGACACACATGTGATTAAGTTTACAAACTATTGCTTTGCGTTTATGTTTTTTCTTTGGAAACTTCTTCACGATAGGGTTAGGGTTAGGGTTAGGATTAGGGTTAGGGTAGGGTTAGGATTAGGGTTAGGGTTATGGTTAGGGTTAGGGTAATGTTAGGGTTAGGGTTAGGGTTAGGGATATATCACTTTTCAGTTTTCCTGTTATAACAATTGAACAGGCAACACGTATGTGAATTAGTTTACAAAGTTGTGCTTTGCATTTCTGTTCTTTCATTGGAAACTTGTTTCTGTGCTGTACAGTGCGAAATAACACTTTTCAGTTTTCCTGTATTCCTAATTGAGCGAGTGACACACATGTGATTTAGTTCACAAAGTAGACCTTTCCGTTTCTGTTCTTCTGTTGGAAACTTGTTTCTGCGCTGTACGTTGTGATATATCACTTTACAGTTTTCGTGCTATAATAATTGAATGGGCGACACATATGTGATTTCGTTTACAAAGTAGTGCTTTGCTTTTCTGTTCTTTCGTTGGAAACTTGTTCCTGTGCTGTACAATGCGATATATCACTTTTCAGTTTTCCTGTATTCCTAATTGAGCGAGTGACACACATGTGATTTAGTTCACAAAGTAGTGCTTTGCGTTTATGTTCTTTCTTTGGAAATTTCTTCCTGTTAGGAACACGATAGGGTTAGGGTTAGGGTTAGGGTTAGGGTTAGGGTTAGGGTTAGGGTAGGGTTAGGGTTAGGGTTAGGGTTAGGGTTAGGGTTAGGTTAGGGTTAGGGTTAGGGTTAGAGTTAGGGTTATATCACTTTTCAGTTTTCCTGTATTCCTAAATGAGCGAGTGACACACAGGTGATTTAGTTTACAAAGTAGTGCTTTGCGTTTATGTAATTTTGTTGGAAATTTGTTCCTGTTAGGAACAAGTTAGGGTTAGGGTTAGGGGTAGGGTTAGGCTTAGGGTTAGGCTTAGGCTTAGGGTTACGGTTAGGGTTAGGCTTAGGGGTAGGGTTAGGGGTAGTGTTAGGGTTAGGGTTAATGTTAGGGTCAGGATTAGGGTTAGGGTAGGGTTAGGGTTAGGGTTAGGGTTAGCGTTAGGGTTACTGTTAGGTTTAGGGTTAGGGTTATATCACTTTTCAGTTTTCCTGTTATAATAATTGAACAGGCGACACGTATGTGAATTAGTTTACAAAGTTGTCCTTTGCCTTTCTGTTCTTTCAATGGAAACTTATTTCTGTGCCGTACAGTGCGAAATAACACTTTTCAGTTTTCCTGTATTCCTAATTGAGCGAGTGACACACATGTGAGTTAGTTCACAAAGTAGTGCTTTGCGTATCTGTTCTTATGTTGGAAAATTGTTTCTGCGCTGTACAACGTGATATATCACTTTTCAGTTTTCCTGTATTCCTAATTGAGCGAGTGACACACATGTCATTTTGTTTACAAAGTAGTGCTTTGCGTTTATGTAATTTTATTGGAAATTTGTTCCTGTTAGGAAGAAGTTAGGGTTAGGGTTAGGGTTAGGGTTAGGGTTAGATTTAATGTTAGGGTTAGGGTTAGTATTAGGGTTAATGTTAGGTTTAGGGTTAGGGTTAGGGTAGGGGTTAGGGTTAGTGTGAGGGTTATATCACTTTTCAGTTTTCCAGTTCTAATAATTGGATGGGCGACACGTATGTGCTTTAAAATACAAAGTTGTGCTTTGCATTTCTGTTCTTTCGATGGAAACTTGTTTCTGTGCCGTACAGTGCGAAATAACACTTTTCAGTTTTCCTGTATTCCTAATTGAGCGAGCGACACACACGTGATTCCGTTTAAAAGTAGTGCTTTGCTTTTCTGTTCTTTTTTTGGAAACTTGTTCCTGTGCTGTACAGTGTGATATATCACTTTTCAGTTTTCCTGTATTCTTAACTGAGCGAGTGACACACATGTGATTTAGTTCACAAAGTAGTCCTTTGCGTTTCTGTTCTTCTGTTGGAAACTTGTTTCTGCGCTGTACATTGTGATATATCACTTTACAGTTTTCCTGTTGTAATAATTGAACGGGTGAAACGTATGTGAATTAGTTTACAAAGTTGTGTTTTGCATTTCTGTTCTTTCGATGGAAACTTGTTTCTGTGCCGTACAGTGCGATATATCACTTTTCAGTTTTCCTGTATTCCTAATTGAGCGAGTGACACACATGTGATTTAGTTTACAAAGTTTTGCTTTGCGTTTATGTTCTTTCTTTGGAAACTTCTTCCTGTTAGGAACACGATAGGGTTAGGGTTAGGGTTAGGGTTAGGGTTAGGGTTAGGGTTAGGTTTAGGGTTAGGGTTATGGTAGGGTTAGGATTAGGGATAGGGTTAGGGTTAGGGTTAGGGTTAGGGTTAGGTTAGGGTTAGGGTTAGGGTTAGGGTTAGGGTTAGGTTAGGGTTAGGGTTAGGGTTAGGGTTAGGGTTATATCACTTTTCAGTTTTCCTGTATTCCTAATTGAGCGAGTGACACAAATGTGATTTAGTTTACAAAGTAGTGCTTTGCGTTTATGTAATTTTGTTGGAAATTTGTTCCTGTTAGGAACAAGTTAGGGTTAGGGTTAGGGTTAGGGTTAGGGTTAGGGTTTTGTTAGGGTTAGGGTTAGGGTTAGGGTAGTGTTTGGGTTAGGGTTAGCATTAGGGTTAATGTTAGGGTCAGGGTTAGGGTTAGGGTAGGGGGTTAGGGTTAATGTTAGGGTTATATCACTTTTCAGTTTTCCTCTTATAATAATTGGACGTGCGACACGTATGTGCTTTAGTTTACAAAGTTGTGCTTTGCATTTCTGTTCTTTCGATGGAAACTTTTTTCTGTGCCGTACAGTGCAAAATAACACTTTTCAGTTTTCCTATATTCCTAATTGAGCGAGCGACACACACGTGATTCCGTTTAAAAGTAGTGCTTTGCTTTTCTGTTCTTTCGTTGGAAACTTGTTCCTGTGCTGTACAGTGCGATATTTCACTTTTCAGTTTTCCTGTATTCCTAATTGAAAGAGGGACCCACATGTGATTTAGTTCACAAAGTAGTGCTTTGCGTTTCTGTTCTTCAGTTGGAAACTTGTTTCTGCGCTGTACATTGTGATATATCACTTTACAGTTTTCCTGTTATAATAATTGAACGGGCGACACGTATGTGAATTAGTTTACAAAGTTGTGCTTTGCATTTCTGTTCTTTCGATGGAAACTTGTTTCTGTGCCATACAGTGTGAGATAACACTTTTCAGTTTTCCTGTATTCCTAATTGAGCGAGCGACACACATGTGATTTCGTTTAAATGTAGTGCTTTCGTTTTCTTTTCTTTCGTTGGAAACTTGTTCCTGTGCTGTACAGTGCGATATGTCACTTTTCAGTTTTCCTGTATTCCTAATTGAGCGAGTGACACACATGTGATTTAGTTTACAAAGTATTGCTTTGCGTTTATGTTTTTTCTTTGGAAACTTCTTTCTGTTAGGAACACGATAGGGTTAGGGTTAGGGTTAGGGTTAGGATTAGGGTTAGGGTAGGGTTAGGGTTAGGGTTAGGGTTAGGGTTAGGGTTAGGGTTAGGGTTAGGGTAATGTTAGGGTTAGGGTTAGGGTTAGGGTTATATCACTTTTCAGTTTTCCTGTTATAATAATTGAACAGGCGACACGTATGTGAATTAGTTTACAAAGTTGTGCTTTGCATTTCTGTTCTTTCGATGGAAACTTGTTTCTGTGCTGTACAGTGCGAAATAACACTTTTCAGATTTCCTGTATTCCTAATTGAGCGAGTGACACACATGTGATTTATTTCACAAAGTAGACCTTTGCGTTTCTGTTCTTCTGTTGGAAACTTGTTTCTGCGCTATACATTGTGATATATCACTTTACAGTTTTCCTGCTATAATAATTGAACGGGCGACACATATGTGATTTCGTTTACAAAGTAGTGCTTTGCTGTTCTGTTCTTTCGTTGGAAACTTGTTCCTGTGCTGTACAATGCGATATATCACTTTTCAGTTTTCCTGTATTCCTAATTGAGGGAGTGACACACATGTGATTTAGTTCACAAAGTAGTGCTTTGCGTTTCTGTTCTTCTGTTGGAAACTTGTTTCTGCACTGTACATTGTGATATATCACTTTACAGTTTTCCTGTTATAATAATTGAACGGGCAACACGTATGTGAATTAGTTTACAAAGTTGTGCTTTGCATTTCTGTTCTTTCGATAGAAACTTGTTTCTGTGCCGTACAGTGCGATATATCACTTTTCAGTTTCCGTGTATTCCTAATTGAACGAGTGACACACATGTGATTTAGTTTACAAAGTATTGCTTTGCGTTTATGTTTTTTCTTTGGAAACTTCTTCCTGTTAGGAACACGATAGGGTTAGGGTTAGGGTTAGGGTTAGGGTTAGGGTTAGAGTTAGGGTAGGTTTAGGGTTAGGGTTAGGGTTAGGGTAATGTTAGGGTTAGTGTTAGGGTTAGTGTTAATGTTAGGGTTAGGGTTTGGGTTAGGGTTAGGGTTATATCACTTTTCAGTTTTCCTGTATTCCTAATTGAGCGAGTGACACAGATGTGATTTAGATTACAAAGTAGTGCTTTGCGTTTATGTAATTTTGTTGGAAATTTGTTCCTGTTTGGAACAAGTCAGGGTTAGGGTTAGGGTTAGGGTTATGCTTAGGCATAGGCTTAGGCTTAGGGTTACGGTTAGGTTTAGGCTTAGGTGTAGGGTTAGGGTTAGGTTGGGTAAGGGTTAGGGTTAGGGTTAGGGTTAGGGTTAGGGTTAATGTTAGGGTTAGGGTTAGGGTTAGGGTAGGGCTAGGGTTAGGTTTAGTATTAGGGTTAATGTTAGGGTTAGGGTTAGGGTTAGGGTAGGGGGTTAGGGTTAGTGTTAGGGTTATATCACTTTTCAGTTTTCCTGTTATAATAATTGGACGGGCGACACGTATGTGCATTAGTTTACAAAGTTGTGCTTTGCATTTCTGTTTTTTCGATGGAAATTCTTTCTGTGCCGTACTGTGCAAAATAATACTTTTCAGTTTTCCTGTATTCCTAATTGAGTGAGCGACACACACGAGATTCCGTTTAAAAGTAGTGCTTTGCTTTTCTGTTCTTTCGTTGGAAACTTGTTCCAGTGCTGTACAGTGCGATATATCACTTTTCAGTTTTCCTGTATTCCTAATTGAGCGAGTGACACACATGTGATTTAGTTTACAAAGTATTGCTTTGCGTTTATGTTTTTTCTTTGGAAACTTCTTCCTGTTATGAACACGATAGGTTTAGTATTATGGTTAATGTTAGGGTTAGGGTTAGGGTTAGGGTTAGGGTAGGTTTAGGGTTAGGGTTAGGGTTAGGGTAATGTTAGGGTTAGGGTTAGGGTTAGGGTTAGGGTAAGGGGTTAGGGTTATATCACTTTTCAGTTTTCCTGTTATAATAATTGAACAGGCGACACGTATGTGAATTAGTTTACAAAGTTGTGCTTTGCATTTCTGTTCTTTCGATGGAAACTTGTTTCTGTGCCGTACAGTGCGAAATAACACTTTTTAGTTTTCCTGTATTCCTAATTGAGCGAGCGACACACACGTGATTCCCTTTAAAAGTAGTGCTTTGCTTTTATGTTCTTTCGTTGGAAACTTGTTCCTGTGCTGTACAGTGCGATATATCACTTTTCAGTTTTCCTGTATTCTTAAATGAGCGAGTGACACACATGTGATTTAGTTCACAAAGTAGTCCTTTGCGTTTCTGTTCCTCTGTTGGAAACTTGTTTCTGCGCTGTACATTGTGATATATCACTTTACAGTTTTCCTGTTGTAATAATTGAATGGGCGACACGTATGTGAATTAGTTTACAAAGTTGTGCTTTGCATTTCTGTTCTTTCGATGGAAACTTGTTTCTGTGCCGTACAGTGCGATATATCACTTTTCAGTTTTCCTGTATTCCTAATTGAGCGAGTGACACACACGTGATTTAGTTTACAAAGATTTGCTTTGCGTTTATGTTCTTTCTTTGGAAACTTCTTCCTGTTAGGAACACGATAGGGTTAGGGTTAGGGTTAGGGTTAGGGTTAGGGTTAGGGTTAGGGTTATGGTAGGTTTAGGGTTAGGGTTAGGGTTAGGGTTAGGGTTAGGTTAGGGTTAGGGTTAGGGTTAGGGTTATATCACTTTTCAATTTTCCTGTATTCCTAATTGAGCGAGTGACACACACACGTAATGCTTTGCGTTTATGTAATTTTGTTGGAAATTTGTTCCTGATAGGAACAAGTTAGGGTTAGGGTTAGGGTTAGGGTTAGGGTTAGGCTTAGGTTTACGGTTAGGGTTAGGCTTAGGGGTAGGGTTAGGGTTAGGGTTAGGGTTAGGGTTAATGTTAGGGTTAGGGTTAGGGTTAGGGTAGGGTTAGGGTTAGGGTTAGCATTAGGGTTAATGTTAGGGTTAGGGTTAGGGTTAGGGTAGGGGGTTAGTGTTAGTGTTAGGGTTATATCACTTTTCAATTTTCCTGTATTCCTAATTGAGCGAGCGACACACATGTGATTTCGTTTAAAAGTAGTGCTTTCGTTTTCTTTTCTTTCGTTGGAAACTTGTTTCTGTATTGTACAGTGCGATATGTCACTTTTCAGTTTTCCTGTATTCCTAATTGAGCGAGTGACACACATGTGATTTAGTTTACAAAGTATTGCTTTGCGTTTATGTTCTTTCTTTGGAAACTTCTTCCTGTTAGGAACACGATAGGTTTAGGGTTAGGGTTAGGGTTAGGGTTAGGGTTAGGGTTAGGGTTAGGGTTAGGGTTTGGGTTAGGGTTAGGGTAAGGTTAGGGTTAGGGTTAGGGTTAGGGTAATGTTAGGGTTAGGGTTACAGTTAGGGGAGGGGGTTAGGGTTATATCACTTTTCAATTTTCCTGTTATAATAATTGAACAGGCGACATGTATGTGAATTAGTTTATAAAGTTGTGCTTTGCATATCTGTTCTTTCGATGGAAACTTGTTTCTGTGCTGTACAGTGCGAAATAACACTTTTCAGTTTTCCTGTATTCCTAATTGAGCAGGCGACCCACACGAGATTCCGTTTAAAAGTAGTGCTTTGCTTTTCTGTTCTTTCGTTGGAAACTTGTTCCTGTGCTGTACAGTGCGATATATCACTTTTCAGTTTTCCTGTATTCTTAATTGAGCGAGTGACACACATGTGATTTAGTTCACAATGTAGACCTTTGCATTTCTGTTCTTCTGTTGGAAACTTGTTTCTGCGCTGTACATTGTGATATATCACTTTACAGTTTTCTTGTTATAATAATTGAACGGGCGACACGTATGTGATTTCGTTTACAAAGTAGTGCTTTGCTTTTCTGTTCTTTCGTTAGAAACTTGTTCCTGTGCTGTAGAGTGGATATATCACTTTTCAGTTTTCCTGTATTCCTAATTGAGCGAGTGACACACATGTGATTTAGTTCACAAAGTAGTGCTTTGCGTTTCTGTTCTTCTGATGGAAACTTGTTTCTGCACTGTACATTGTGATATATCACTTTACAGTTTTCCTGTTATACTAATTGAATGGGCGACATGTATGTGAATTAGTTTACAAAGTTGTGCTTTGCATTTCTGTTCTTTCGATGGAAACTTGTTTCTGTGCCGTACAGTGCGATATATCACTTTTCAGTTTTCCTGTATTCCTAATTGAGCGTGTGACACACATGTGATTTAGTTTACAAAGTATTGCTTTGCGTTTATGTTCTTTCGTTGGAAACTTCTTCCTGTTAGGAACACGATAGGGTTAGGGTTAGGGTAGTGTTAGGGTTAGGGTTATGGTTAGGGTTAGGGTTAGGGTTAATGTTAGGGTTAGGGTTAGGGTTAGGGTTAGGGTTAGGGTTAGAGTTATATCAATTTTCAGTTTTCCTATATTCCTAATTGAGCGAGTGACACACATGTGATTTAGTTTACAAAGTAGTGCTTTGTGTTTATGTAATTTTGTTGGAAATTTGTTCCTGTTAGGAACAAGTCAGGGTTAGGGTTAGGGTTAGGGTTAGGCTTAGGGTTACGGTTAGAGTTAGGCTTAGGGGTAGGGTTAGGGTTAGGGTAGGGTTATGGTTAGTGTTAGGGTTAGTTTTAGGGTAGGGTTAGGGTTAGGTTTAGTATTAGGGTTAATGTTAGGGTTAGGGTTAGGGTTAGGGTAGGGTAAGGGTTAGGGTTAGGGTTAGGGTAATGTTAGGGTTAGTGTTAGGGTTAGGGTAGGGGGTTAGGGTTATATCACTTTTCAGTTTTCCTGTTATAATAATTGTACAGGCGACACGTATGTGAATTAGTTTACAAAGTTGTGCTTTGCATTTCTGTTCTTTCGATGGAAACTTGTTTCTGTGCTGTACAGTGCGAAATTACACTATTCAGTTTTCCTGTATTCCTAATTGAGAGAGCGACACACACGTGATTCCGTTTAAAAGTAGTGCTTTGCTTTTCTGTTCTTTCGTTGGAAACTTGTTCCTGTGCTGTACAGTGCGATATATCACTTTTCAATTTTCCTGTATTCTTAATTGAGCGAGTGACACACGTGATTTAGTTCACAAAGTAGACCTTTGCGTTTCTGTTCTTCTGTTGGAAACTTGTTTCTGCGCTGTACATTGAGATATATCACTTTACAGTTTTCCTCTTATACTAAATGAACGGGCGACACGTATGTGATTTCGTTTACAAAGTAGTGCTTTGCTTTTCTGTTCTTTCGTTGGAAACTTGTTCCTGTGCTGTACAGTGCGATATCTCACTTTTCCGTTTTCCTGTATTCCTAATTGAGCGAGTGACACACATGTGATTTAGTTCACAAAGTATTGCTTTGCGTTTATGTTCTTTCTTTGGAAACTTCTTCCTGTTAGGAACACGATAGGCTTAGGGTTAGGGTTAGGGTTAGGGTTAGGGTTAGGGTTAGGGTTAGGGTAGGGTTAGGGTTAGGGTTAGGGTTATATCACTTTTCAGTTTTCCTGTATTCCTAATTGAGCGAGTGACACACATGTGATTTAGTTTAAAAAGTAGTGCTTTGCGTTTATATAATTTTGTTGGAAATTTGTTCCTGTTAGGAACAAGTTAGGGTTAGGGTTAGGGTTAGGGTTAGGCTTAGGGTTACGGTTAGGGTTAGGCTTAGGGGTAGGGTTAGGGTTAGGGTTAGGGTTAGGGTTAGGGTTAATGTTAGGGTTAGGGTTAGGGTTAGGGTATGGTTAGGGTTAGTATTAGGGTTAATGTTAGGGTTAGGGTTAGGGTAGGGGGTTAGGGGTAGTGTTAGGGTTATATCACTTTTCAGTTTTCCTCTTATAATAATTGGACGTGCGACACGTATGTGCTTTAGTTTACAAAGTTGTGCTTTGCATTTCTGTTCTTTCGATGGAAACTTTTTTCTGTGTCGTACAGTGCAAAATAACACTTTTCAGTTTTCCTGTATTCCTAATTGAGCGAGTGACACACATGTGATTTAGTTTACAAAGTAATGCTTTGCATTTATGTTCTTTCTTTGGAAACTTCTTCCTTTTAGGAACAAGATAGGGTTAGGGTTAGGTTTAGGGTTAGGGTTATGGTTAGGGTTAGGGTTAGGGTTAGGGTTAGGGATAGGGTAGGGTTAGGGTTAGGGTTAGGGTTAGGGTTAGGGTTATATCACTTTTCAGTTTTCCTGTATTCCTAATTGAGCGAGTGACACACATGTGATTTAGTTTACAAAGTAGTGCTTTGCGTTTATGTAATTTTGTTGGAAATTTGTTCCTGTTAGAAACAAGTTAGGGTTAGGGTTAGGGTTAGGGTTAGGGTTAGGGTTAGGCTTAGGGTTACGATTAGGGTTAGGCTTAGGGGTAGGGTTGGGTTAGGGTTAGGATTAGGGTTAATGTTAGGGTTAGGGTTAGGGTTAGGGTTAGGGAAGGGTTAGGGTTAGGGTTAGTATTAGGGTTAATGTTAGGGTTAGGGTTAGGGTTAGGGTAGGGGGTTAGGGTTAGTGTTAGGGTTATATCACTTTTCAGTTTTCCTCTTATAATAATTGGACGGGCGACATGTATGTGCTTTAGTTTACAAAGTTGTGCTTTGCATTTCTATTCTTTCGAAGGAAACTTTTTTCTGTGCCGTACAGTGCAAAATAACACTTTTCAGTTTTCCTATATTTCTAATTGTGCGAGCGACACACACGTGATTCCGTTTAATAGTAGTGCTTTGCTTTTCTGTTCTTTCGTTGGAAACTTGTTTCTGTATTGTACAGTGCGATATGTCACTTTTCAGTTTTCCTGTATTCCTAATTGAGCGAGTGACACACATGTGATTTAGTTTACAAAGTATTGCATTGCGTTTATGTTCTTTCTTTGGAAACTTCTTCCTGTTAGGAACACGATAGGGTTAGGGTTAGGGTTAGGGTTAGGGTTAGGTTATAGTTAGGGTTAGGGTTAGGGTTAGGGTAGGGTTAGGGTTAGGGTTCGGGTTAGGGTAATGTTAGGGTTAGGGTTAGGGTTAGGGGAGGGGGTTAGGGTTATATCACTTTTCAGTTTTCCTGTTATAATAATTGAACAGGCGACACGTATGTGAATTAGTTTACAAAGTTGTGCTTTGCATTTCTGTTCTTTCGATGGAAACTTGTTCCTGTGCTGTACAGTGCGATATATCACTTTTCACTTTTCCTGTATTCCTAATTGAGCGAGTGACACACATGTGATTTAGTTCACAAAGTAGTCCTTTGCGATTCTGTTCTTCTGTTGGAAACTTGTTTCTGCGCTGTACATTGTGATATATCACTTTACAGTTTTCCTGTTATAATAATTGAACCGGTGACACGTATGTGAATTAGTTCACAAAGTTGTGCTTTGGATTTCTGTTGTTTCGATAGAAACTTGTTTCTGTGCCGTACAGTGCGATATATCACTTTTCAGTTTCCCTGTATTCCTAATTGAGCGAGTGACACACATGTGATTTAGTTTACAAAGTATTGCTTTGCGTTTATGTTCTTTCTTTGGAAACTTCTTCCTGTTAGGAACACGATAGGGTTAGGGTTAGGGTTAATGTTATGGTTATGGTTAGGGTTAGTGTTAGGGTTATATCACTTTTCAGTTTTCCTGTATTCCTAATTGAGCGAGTGACACACGTGATTTAAATTACAAAGTAGTGCTTTGCGTTTATGTAATTCTGTTGGAAATTTGTTCCTGTTTGGAACAAGTCAGGGTTAGGGTTAGGGTTAGGGTTAGGCTTAGGGTTAGGCTTAGGCTTAGGGTTACGGTTAGGGTTAGGCTTAGGGGTAGGGTTACGGTTAGGTAGGGTTAGGGTTAGGGTTATGGTTAATTTTAGGGTTAGGGTTAGGGTTAGGGTAGGGTTAGGGTTAGGTTTAGTATTAGGGTTAATGTTAGGGTTAGGGTTAGGGTTAGGGTTAGGGTAAGGTTAGGGTTAGGTTTAGTATTAGGGTTAATATTAGGGTTAGGGTTAGGGTTAGGGTAGGGTGTTAGGGTTAGTGTTAGGGTTATATCACTTTTCAGTTTTCCTGTATTCCTAATTGAGCGAGTGACACACATGTGATTTAGTTTACAAAGTATTGCTTTGCGTTTATGTTCTTTCTTTGGAAACTTCTTCCTGTTAGGAACACGATAGGGTTAGGGTTAGGGTTAGGGTTATAGTTAGGGTTAGGGTTAGGGTTAGGGTACGGTTAGGGTTAGGGTTAGGGTTAGGGTAATGTTAGGGTTAGGGTTAGGGTTAGGGGAGGGGGTTAGGGTTATATCACTTTTCAGTTTTCCTGTTATAATAATTGAACAGGCGACATGTATGTGAATTAGTTTATAAAGTTGTGCTTTGCATATCTGTTCTTTCGATGGAAACTTGTTTCTGTGCTATACAGTGCGAAATAACACTTTTCAGTTTTCCTATTCCTAATTGAGCGAGGGACACACATGTGATTTAGTTCACAAAGTAGTGCTTTGCGTTTCTGTTCTTCTGTTGGAAACTTGTTTCTGCGCTGTACAATGTGATATATCACTTTACAGTTTTCCTGTTATAATAATTGAACGGGCGATACGTATGTGAATTAGTTTACAAAGTTGTGCTTTGCATTTCTGTTCTTTCGATGGAAACTTGTTTGTGTGCCGTACAGTGCGATATATCACTTTTCAGTTTTCCTGTATTCCTAATTGAGCGAGTGACACACATGTGATTTAGTTCACAAAGTAGTGCTTTGCGTTTCTGTTCTTCTGTTGGAAACTTGTTTCTGCGCTGTACATTGTGATATATCACTTTACAGTTTTCATGTTGTAATAATTGAACGGGCGACACGTATGTGAATTAGTTTACAAAGTTGTGCTTTGCATTTCTGTTCTTTCGATGGAAACTTGTTTCTGTGCCGTACAGTGCCATATATCACTTTTCAGTTTTCCTGTATTCCTAATTGAGCGAGTGACACACATGTGATTTAGTTTACAAAGTATTGCTTTGCGTTTATGTTCTTTCTTTGGAAACTTCTTCCTGTTAGGAACAGGATAGGGTTAGGGTTAGGGTTAGGGTTAGGGTTAGGGTAGGGTTAGGGTTAGGGTTAGGGTAGGGTTAGGGTTAGGGTTAGGGTTAGGGTTAATGTTAGGCTTAGGGTTAGGGTTAGGGTTAGGGTTATATCACTTTTCAGTTTTCCTGTTGTAATAATTGAACGGGCGACACGTATGTGAATTAGTTTACAAAGTTGTGCTTTGCATTTCTGTTCTTTCGATGGAAACTTGTTTCTGTGCCGTACAGTGCGATATATCACTTTTCAGTTTTCCTGTATCCTAATTGAGCGAGTGACACACATGTGATTTAGTTTACAAAGTATTGCTTTGCGTTTATGTTCTTTCTTTGGAAACTTCTTCCTGTTAGGAACAGGATAAGGTTAGGGTTAGGGTTAGGGTTAGGGTTAGGGTTAGGGTTATATCACTTTTCAGTTTTCCTGTATTAATAATTGAGCGAGTGACACACATGTGATTTAGTTTACAAAGTATTGCTTTGCGTTTATGTAATTTTGTTGGAAATTTGTTCCTGTTAGGAACAAGTTAGGGTTAGGGTTAGGGTTAATGTTAGGGTTAGATTTAGGGTTAGGGTAGGGTTAGGATTAGGGTTAGTAATAGGGTTAATGTTAGGGTTGGGGTTAGGGTAGGGTTAGGGTGTAGGGTTAGGGTTAGGGTTAGAGTTAGGGTTATATCACTTTTCAGTTTTCCTGTTATAATAATTGAACAGGCGACACGTATGTAAATTAGTTTACAAAGTTGTGCTTTGCATTTCTGTTCTTTCGATGGAAACTTGTTTCTGTGCTGTACAGTGCGAAATAACACTTTTCAGTTTTCCTGTATTCCTAATTGAGCGAGCGACACACACGTGATTCCGTTTAAAAGTCGTGCTTTGCTTTTCTGTTCTTTCGTTGGAAACTTGTTCCTGTGCTGTACAGTGCGATATATCACTTTTCAGTTTTCCTGTATTCTTAATTGAGCGAGTGACACACATGTGATTTAGTTCACAAAGTAGTGCTTTGCGTTTCTGTTCTTCAGTTGGAAACTTGTTTCGAGGCTGTACATTGTGATATATCACTTTACAGTTTTCCTGTTATAATAATAGAACGGGCGACATGTATGTGAATTAGTTTACAAAGTTGTGCTTTGCCTTTCTGTTCTTTCGATGGAAACTTGTTTCTGTGCCATACAGTGTGAGATAACACTTTTCAGTTTTCCTGCATTCCTAATTGAGCGAGCGACACACATGTGATTTCGTTTAAAAGTAGTGCTTTCGTTTTCTTTTCTTTCGTTGGAAACTTGTTTCTGTATTGTACAGTGCGATATGTCACTTTTCAGTTTTCCTGTATTCCTAATTGAGCGAGTGACACACATGTGATTTAGTTTACAAAGTATTGCTTTGCCTTTATGTTCTTTCTTTGGAAACTTCTTCCTGTTAGGAACACGATAGGGTTAGGTTTAGGGTTAGGGTTAAGGTTATAGTTGGGGTTAGGGTTAGGGTTAGTGTAGGGTTAGGGTTAGTGTTAGGATTAGGGTAATGTTAGGGTTAGGGTTAGGGTTAGGGGAGGGGGTTAGGGTTATATCACTTTTCAGTTTTCCTGTTATAATAATTGAACAGGCGACATGTATGTGAATTAGTTTATAAAGTTGTGCTTTGCATATCTGTTCTTTTGATGGAAACTTGTTTCTGTGCTGTACAGTGCGAAATAACACTTTTCAGTTTTCCTGTATTCCTAATTGAGCGAGCGACACACACGTGATTCCGTTTAAAAGTAGTGCTTTGCTTTTATGTTCTTTCGTTGGAAACTTGTTCCTGTGCTTTACAGTGCGATATATCACTTTTCAGTTTTCCTATTCCTAATTGAGCGAGTGACACACATGTGATTTATTTCACAAAGTAGTGCTTTGCGTTTCTGTTCTTCTGTTGGAAACTTGTTTCTGCGCTGTACATTGTGATATATCACTTTACAGTTTTCCTGTTGTAATAATTGAACGGGCGACACGTATGTGAATTAGTTTACAAAGTTGTGCTTTGCATTTCTGTTCTTTCGATGGAAACTTGTTTCTGTGCCGTACAGTGCGATATATCACTTTTCAGTTTTCCTGTATTCCTAATTGAGTGAGTGACACACATGTGAGTTAGTTTACAAAGTATTGCTTGGCGTTTATGTTCTTTCTTTGGAAACTTCTTCCTGTTAGGAACAGGATAGGGTTAGTGTTAGGGTTAGGGTAGGGTTAGGTTTAGGGTTAGGGTTAAGGTTAATGTTAGGCTTAGGGTTAGGGTTAGGGTTAGGGTAGGGTTAGGGTTAGGGTTAGGGTAGGGTTAGGGTTAGGGTTAGGGTTAAGTTTAATGTTAGGCTTAGGGTTAGGGTTAGGGTTATATCACTTTTCAGTTTTCCTGTTGTAATAATTGAACGGGCGACACGTATGTGAATTAGTTTACAAAGTTGTGCTTTGCATTTGTGTTCTTTCGATGGAAACTTGTTTCTGTGCCGTACAGTGCGATATATCACTTTTCAGTTTTCCTGTATTCATAATTGAGCGAGTGACACACATGTGATTTAGTTTACAAAGTATTGCTTTGCGTTTATGTTCTTTCTTTGGAAACTTCTTCCTGTTAGGAACAGGATAGGGTTAGGGTTAGGGTTAGGGTTAGGGTTATATCACTTTTCAGTTTTCCTGTATTCCTAATTGAGCGAGTGACACACATGTGATTTAGTTTACAAAGTAGTGCTTTGCGTTTATGGAATTTTGT
This sequence comes from Meriones unguiculatus, assembly GCF_030254825.1. Lineage (NCBI taxonomy): Eukaryota > Metazoa > Chordata > Mammalia > Rodentia > Muridae > Meriones > Meriones unguiculatus. The sequence goes on from NC_083357.1 coordinate 40,307,156, forward strand.
TGGAAATTTGTTCTTGTTAGGAACAAGTTAGGGTTAGGGTTAGGGTTAGGGTTAGGGTTAGGCTTAGGGTTACGGTTAGGGTTAGGCTTAGGGGTAGGGTTAGGGTTAGGGTTAATGTTAGGGTTAGGGTTAGGGTTAGGGTAGGGTTAGGGTTAGGGTTAGTATTAGGGTTAATGTTAGGGTTAGGGTTAGGGTAGGGGGTTAGGGTTAGTGTTAGGGTTATATCACTTTTCAGTTTTTCTCTTATAATAATTGGACGTGCGACACGTATGTGCTTTAGTTTACAAAGTTGTGCTTTGCATTTCTGTTCTTTCGATGGAAACTTGTTTCTGTGCCATACAGTGTGAGATAACACTTTTCAGTTTTCCTGTATTCCTAATTGAGCGAGCGACACACATGTGATTTCGTTTAAAAGTAGTGCTTTCGTTTTCTTTTCTTTCGTTGGAAACTTGTTCCTGTGCTGTACAGTGCGATATGTCACTTTTCAGTTTTCCTGTATTCCTAATTGAGCGAGTGACACACATGTGATTTAGTTTACAAAGTATTGCTTTGCGTTTATGTTCTTTCTTTGGAAATTTCTTCCTGTTAGGAACACGATAGGGTTAGGGTTAGGGTTAGGGTTAGGGTTAGGGTTAGGGTAGGGTTAGGGTTAGGGTTAGGGTTAGGGTTAGGGTTAGGGTTAGGGTTATATCACTTTTCAGTTTTCCTGTTATAATAATTGAACAGGCGACACGTATGTAAATTAGTTTACAAAGTTGTGCTTTGCATTTCTGTTCTTTCGATGGAAACTTGTTTCTGTGCTGTACAGTGCGAAATAACACTTTTCAGTTTTCCTGTATTCCTAATTGAGCGAGCGACACACACGTGATTTCGTTTAAAAGTCGTGCTTTGCTTTTCTGTTCTTTCGTTGGAAACTTGTTCCTGTGCTGTACAGTGCGATATATCACTATTCATTTTTCCTGTATTCTTAATTGAGCGAGTGACACACATGTGATTTAGTTCACAAAGTAGTCCTTTGCGTTGCTGTTCTTCTGTTGGAAACTTGTTTTTGCGCTGTACCTTGTGATATATCACTTTACAGTTTTCCTGTTATAATAATTGAACGGGCGACACGTATGTGAATTCGTTTAAAAAGTAGTGCTTTGCTTTTCTGTTCTTTCGTTGGAAACTTGTTCCTGTGCTGTACAGTGCGATATATCACTTTTCAGTTTTCCTGTATTCCTAATTGAGCGAGTGACACACATGTGATTTAGTTCACAAAGTATTGCTTTGCGTTTATGTTCTTTCTTTGGAAACTTCTTCCTGTTAGGAACACGATAGGGTTAGGGTTAGGGTTAGGGTTAGGTTTAGGGTAGGGTTAGGGTTAGGGTTAGGGTTAGGGTTAGGGTTAGGGTTAGGGTTAGGTTAGGGTTAGGGTTAGGGTTATATCACTTTTCAGTTTTCCTGTATTCCTAATTGAGCGAGTGACACACATGTGATTTAGTTTACAAAGTAGTGCTTTGCGTTTATGTAATTTTGTTGGAAATCTGTTCTTGTTAGGAACAAGTTAGGGTTAGGGTTAGGGTTAGGGTTAGGCTTAGGGTTACGGTTAGGGTTAGGCTTAGGGGTAGGGTTGGGGGTAGGGTTAGGGTTAGTGTTAATGTTAGGGTTAGGGTTAGAGTTAGGGTAGGGTTAGGGTTAGGGTTAGTATTAGGGTTAATGTTAGGGTTAGGGTTAAGGTAGGGGGTTAGGGTTAGTGTTAGGGTTATATCACTTTTCAGTTTTCCTCTTATAATAATTGGACGTGCGACACGTATGTGCTTTAGTTTACAAAGTTGTGCTTTGCATTTCTGTTCTTTCGATGGAAACTTTTTTCTGTGCCGTACAGTGCAAAATAACACTTTTCAGTTTTCCTATATTCCTAATTGAGCGAGCGACACACACGTGATTCCGTTTAAAAGTAGTGCTTTACTTTTCTGTTCTTTCGTTGGAAACTTGTTCCTGTGCTGTACAGTGCGATATATCACTTTTCAGTTTTCCTGTATTCCTAATTGACCGAGTGACACACATGTGATTTAGTTCACAAAGTAGTGCTTTGCGTTTCTGTTCTTCTGTTGGAAACTTGTTTCTGAGCTGTACATTGTGATATATCACTTTACAGTTTTCCTGTTATAATAATTGAACGGGCGACACGTATGTGAATTAGTTTACAAAGTTGTGCTTTGCATTTCTGTTCTTTCGATGGAAACTTGTTTCTGTGCCGTACAGTGCGATATATCACTTTTCAGTTTTCCTGTATTCCTAATTGAGCGAGTGACACACATGTGATTTAGTTTACAAAGTAGTGCTTTGCGTTTATGTAATTTTGTTGGAAATTTGTTCCTATTAGGAACAATTTAGGGTTAGGGTTAGGGTTAGGGTTAGGCTTAGGGTTACGGTTAGGGTTAGGCTTAGGGGTAGGGTTAGGGTTAGGGTTAGGGTTAGGGTTAGGGTTAATGTTAGGGTTAGGGTTAGGGTTAGGGTAGGGTTAGGGTTAGGGTTAGTATTAGGGTTAATGTTAGGGTTAGGGTTAGGGTTAGGGTAGGGGGTTAGGGTTAGTGTTAGGGTTATATCACTTTTCAGTTTTCCTCTTATAATAATTGGATGTGCGACACATATGTGCTTTAGTTTACAAAGTTGTGCTTTGCATTTCTGTTCTTTAGATGGAAACTTGTTTCTGTGCCATACAGTGTGAGATAACACTTTTCAGTTTTCCTGTATTCCTAATTGAGCGAGCGACACACATGTGATTCCGTTTAAAAGTCGTGCTTTGCTTTTCTGTTCTTTCGTTGGAAACTTGTTCCTGTGCTGTACAGTGCGATATATCACTTTTCAGTTTTCCTGTATTCTTAATTGAGCGAGTGACACACATGTGATTTAGTTCAAAAAGTAGTCCTTTGCGTTGCTGTTCTTCTGTTGGAAACTTGTTTTTGCGCTGTACATTGTGATATATCACTTTACAGTTTTCCTGTTATAATAATTGAACGGGCGACACGTATGTGAATTCGTTTAAAAAGTAGTGCTTTGCTTTTCTGTTCTTTCGGTGGAAACTTGTTCCTGTGCTGTACAGTGCGATATATCACTTTTCAGTTTTCCAGTATTCCTAATTGAGCGAGTGACACACATGTTATTTGGTTCACAAAGTATTGCTTTGCGTTTATGTTCTTTCTTTGGAAACTTCTTCCTGTTAGGAACACGATAGGGTTAGGGTTAGGTTTAGGGTAGGGTTAGGGTTAGGGTTAGGGTTAGGGTTAGGGTTAATGTTAGGCTTAGGGTTAGGGTTAGGGTTAGGGTTATATCACTTTTCAGTTTTCCTGTTGTAATAAATGAACGGGCGACACGTATGTGAATTAGTTTACAAAGTTGTGCTTTGCATTTCTGTTCTTTCGATGGAAACTTGTTTCTGTGCCGTATAGTGCGATATATCACTTTTCAGTTTTCCTGTATTCCTAATTGAGCGAGTGACACACTTGTTATTTAGTTCACAAAGTATTGCTTTGCGTTTATGTTCTTTTTGGAAACTTCTTCCTGTTAGGAACAGGATAGGGTTAGGGTTAGGGTTAGGGTTAGGGTTAGGGTTAGGGTTAGGGTTAGGTTAGGGTTAGGGTTAGGGTTATGGTTAGGGTTATATCACTTTTCAGTTTTCCTGTATTCCTAATTGAGTGAGTGACACACAAGTGATTTAGTTTACAAAGTATTGCTTTGCGTTTATGTTCTTTCTTTGGAAACTTCTTCCTGTTAGGAACAGGATAGGGTTAGGGTTAGGGTTAGGGTTAGGGTTAGGGTTAGGGTTAGGGTTAGGGTAGGGTTAGGGTTAGGGTTAGGGTTAGGGTTAGGGTTAATGTTAGGGTTAGGGTTTGGGTTAGGGTTAGGGTTATATCACTTTTCAGTTTTCCTGTATTCCTAATTGAGCGAGTGACACACATGAGATTTAGTATACAAAGTAGTGCTTTGTGTTTATGTAATTTTGTTGGAAATTTGTTCCTGTTAGGAACAAGTTAGAATTAGGGTTAGGGTTAGGGTTAGGCTTAGGGTTACGGTTAGGGTTAGGCGTAGGGGTAGGGTTAGGGTTAGGGTTAGGGTTAGGGTTAATGTTAGGGTTAGGGTTAGGGTTAGGGTATGGTTAGGGTTAGGGGTTGTATTAGGGTTAATGTTAGGGTTAGGGTTAGGGTTAGGGTAGGGGGTTAGGGTTAGTGTTAGGGTTATATCACTTTTCAGTTTTCCTCTTATAATAATTGGACGTGCGATACGTATGTGCTTTAGTTTACAAAGTTGTGCTTTGCATTTCTGTTCTTTCGATGGAAACTTGTTTCTGTGCCATACAGTGTGAGATAACACTTTTCAGTTTTCCTGTATTCCTAATTGAGCGAGCGACACACATGTGATTTCGTTTAAAAGTAGTGCTTTCGTTTTCTTTTCTTTCGTTGGAAACTTGTTCCTGTGCTGGACAGTGCGATATGTCACTTTTCAGTTTTCCTGTATTCCTAATTGAGCGAGAGACACACATGTGATTTAGTTTACAAAGTATTGCTTTTCGTTTATGTTCTTTCTTTGGAAATTTCTTCCTGTTAGGAACACGATAGGGTTAGGGTTAGGGTTAGGGTTAGGGTTAGGGTTAGGGTAATGTTAGGGTTAGGGTGAGGGTTAGGGTTATATCACTTTTCAGTTTTCCTGTTATAATAATTGAACAGGCGACACGTATGTGAATTAGTTTACAAAGCTGTGCTTTGCATTTCTGTTCTTTCGATGGAAACTTGTTTCTGTGCTGTACAGTGCGAAATAACACTTTTCAGTTTTCCTGTATTCCTAATTGAGCGAGCGACACACACGTGATTCCGTTTAAAAGTCGTGCTTTGCTTTTCTGTTCTTTCGTTGGAAACTTGTTCCTGTGCTGTACAGTGCGATATATCACTTTTCAGTTTTCCTGTATTCTTAATTGAGCGAGTGACACACATGTGATTTAGTTCACAAAGTAGTCCTTTGCGTTGCTGTTCTTCTGTTGGAAACTTGTTTTTGCGCTGGACATTGTGATATATCACTTTACAGTTTTCCTGTTATAATAATTGAACGGGCGACACGTATGTGAATTCGTTTAAAAAGTAGTGCTTTGCTTTTCTGTTCTTTCTTTGGAAACTTGTTCCTGTGCTGTACAGTGCGATATATCACTTTTCAGTTTTCCTGTATTCCTAATTGAGCGAGTGACACACATGTGATTTAGTTCACAAAGTATTGCTTTGCGTTTATGTTCTTTCTTTGGAAACTTCTTCCTGTTAGGAACACGATAGGGTTAGGGTTAGGGTTAGGGTTAGGGTTAGGGTTAGGGTTAGGGTTAGGGTAGGGTTAGGGTTAGGGTTAGGGTTAGGGTTAGGGTTAGGTTAGGGTTAGGGTTAGGGTTATATCACTTTTCAGTTTTCCTGTATTCCTAATTGAGCGAGTGACACACATGTGATTTAGTTTACAAAGTAGTGCTTTACGTTTATGTAATTTTGTTGGAAATTTGTTCCTGTTAGGAACAAGTTAGGGTTAGGGTTAGGGTTAGGGTTACGCTTAGGGTTACGGTTAGGGTTAGGCTTATGGGTAGGGTTAGGGTTAAGGTTAGGGTTAGGGTTAATGTTAGGGTTAGGGTTAGGGTTAGGGTAGGGTTAGGGTTAGGGTTAGTATCAGGGTTAATGTTAGGGTTAGGGTTAGGGTTAGGATAGGGGGTTAGGGTTAGTGTTAGGGTTATATCACTTTTCAGTTTTCCTCTTATAATAATTGCACGTGTGACACGTATGTGCTTTAGTTTACAAAGTTGTGCTTTGCATTTCTGTTCTTTCGATGGAAACTTGTTTCTGTGCCATACAGTGTGAGATAACACTTTTCAGTTTTCCTGTATTCCTAATTGAGCGAGCGACACACATGTGATTTCGTTTAAAAGTAGTGCTTTCGTTTTCTTTTCTTTCGTTGGAAACTTGTTCCTGTGCTGGACAGTGCGATATGTCACTTTTCAGTTTTCCGGTATTCCTAATTGAGCGAGTGACACACATGTGATTTAGTTTACAAATTATTGCTTTGCGTTTATGTTCCTTCTTTGGAAATTTCTTCCTGTTAGGAACACGATAGGGTTAGGGTTAGGGTTAGGATTAGGGTTAGGGTTAGGGTAGGGTTAGGGTTAGGGTTAGGGTTAGGGTTAGGGTTAGGGTTATATCACTTTTCAGTTTTCCTGTTATAATAATTGAACAGGCGACACGTATGTAAATTAGTTTACAAAGTTGTGCTTTGCATTTCTGTTCTTTCGATAGAAACTTGTTTCTGTGCTGTACAGTGCGAAATAACACTTTTCAGTTTTCCTGTATTCCTAATTGAGCGAGCAACACACACGTGATTCCGTTTAAAAGTCGTGCTTTGCTTTTCTGTTCTTTCGTTGGAAACTTGTTCCTGTGCTGTACAGTGCGATATATCACTTTTCAGTTTTCCTGTATTCTTAATTGAGCGAGTGACACACATGTGATTTAGTTCACAAAGTAGTCCTTTGCGTTTTTGTTCCTTCTTTGGAAATTTCTTCCTGTTAGGAACACGATAGGGTTAGGGTTAGGGTTAGGATTAGGGTTAGGGTTAGGGTAGGGTTAGGGTTAGGGTTAGGGTTAGGGTTAGGGTTAGGGTTAGGGTTAGGGTTATATCACTTTTCAGTTTTCCTGTTATAATAATTGAACAGGCGACACGTATATAAATTAGTTTACAAAGTTGTGCTTTGCATTTCTGTTCTTTCGATGGAAACTTGTTTCTGTGCTGTACAGTGCGAAATAACACTTTTCAGTTTTCCTGTATTCCTAATTGAGCGAGCAACACACACGTGATTCCGTTTAAAAGTCGTGCTTTGCTTTTCTGTTCTTTCGTTGGAAACTTGTTCCTGTGCTGTACAGTGCGATATATCACTTTTCAGTTTTCCTGTATTCTTAATTGAGCGAGTGACACACATGTGATTTAGTTCACAAAGTAGTCCTTTGCGCTGCTGTTCTTCTGTTGGAAACTTGTTTTTGCACTGTACATTGTGATATATCACTTTACAGTTTTCCTGTTATAATAATTGAACGGGCGACACGTATGTGAATTCGTTTAAAAAGTAGTGCTTTGCTTTTCTGTTCTTTCATTGGAAACTTGTTCCTGTGCTGTACAGTGTGATATATCACTTTTCAGTTTTCCTGTATTCCTAATTGAGCGAGTGACACACATGTTATTTAGTTCACAAAGTATTGCTTTGCGTTTATGTTCTTTCTTTGGAAACTTCTTCCTGTTAGGAACACGATAGGGTTAGGGTTAGGGTTAGGGTTAGGGTTAGGGTTAGGTTAGGGTTAGGGTTAGGGTTATATCACTTTTCAGTTTTCCTGTATTCCTAATTGAGTGAGTGACACACATGTGATTTAGTTTACAAAGTATTGCTTTGCGTTTATGTTCTTTCTTTGGAAACTTCTTCCTGTTAGGAACACGATAGGGTTAGGGTTAGGGTTAGGGTTAGGGTTAGGGTTAGGGTAATGTTAGGGTTAGGGTGAGGGTTAGGGTTATATCACTTTTCAGTTTTCCTGTTATAATAATTAAACAGGCGACACGTATGTGAATTAGTTTACAAAGTTGTGCTTTGCTTTTCTGTTCTTTCGATGGAAACTTGTTTCTGTGCTGTACAGTGCGAAATAACACTTTTCAATTTTCCTGTATTCCTAATTGAGCGAGCGCCACACTCGTGATTCCGTTTAAAAGTCGTGCTTTGCTTTTCTGTTCTTTCGTTGGAAACTTGTTCCTGTGCTGTACAGTGCGATATATCACTTTTCAGTTTTCCTGTATTCTTAATTGAGCGAGTGACACACATGTGATTTAGTTCACAAAGTAGTCCTTTGCGTTGCTGTTCTTCTGTTGGAAACTTGTTTTTGCGCTGTACATTGTCATATATCACTTTACAGTTTTCCTGTTATAATAATTGAACAGGCGACACGTATGTAAATTAGTTTACAAAGTTGTGCTTTGCATTTCTGTTCTTTCGATGGAAACTTGTTTCTGTGCTGTACAGTGCGAAATAACACTTTTCAGTTTTCCTGTATTCCTAATTGAGCGAGCGAAACACACGTGATAAAGGTAAAAACTCGTGCTTTGCTTTTCTGTTCTTTCATTGGAAACTTGTTCCTGTGCTGTACAGTGCGATATATCACTTTTCAGTTTTCATGTATTCTTAATTGAGCGAGTGACACACATGTGATTTAGTTCACAAAGTAGTCCTTTGCGTTGCTGTTCTTCTGTTGGAAACTAGTTTTTGCGCTGTACATTGTGATATATCACTTTACAGTTTTCCTGTTATAATAATTGAACGGGCGACACGTATGTGAATTCGTTTAAAAAGTATTGCTTTGCTTTTCTGTTCTTTCGTTGGAAACTTGTTCCTGTGCTGTACAGTGCGATATATCACTTTTCAGTTTTCCTGTATTCCTAATTGAGCGAGTGACACACATGTGATTTAGTTCACAAAGTATTGCTTTGCGTTTATGTTCTTTCTTTGGAAACTTCTTTCTGTTAGGAACACGATAGGGTTAGGGTTAGGGTTAGGGTTAGGGTTAGGGTTAGGGTAGGGTTAAGGTTAGGGTTAGGGTTAGGGTTAGGGTTAGGGTTAGGGTTACGGTTAGGTTAGGGTTAGGGTTATATCACTTTTCAGTTTTCCTGTATTCCTAATTGAGCGAGTGACACACATGTGATTTAGTTCACAAAGTATTGCTTTGCGTTTATGTTCTTTCTTTGGAAACTTCTTTCTGTTAGGAACACGATAGGGTTAGGGTTAGGGTTAGGGTTAGGGTTAGGGTTAGGGTAGGGTTAAGGTTAGGGTTAGGGTTAGGGTTAGGGTTAGGGTTAGGGTTAGGGTTAGGGTTAGGTTAGGGTTAGGGTTATATCACTTTTCAGTTTTCCTGTATTCTTATTGAGTGAGTGACACACATGTGATTTAGTTTACAAAGTAGTGCTTTGCATTTATGTAATTTTGTTGGAAATTTGTTCTTGTTAGGAACAAGTTAGGGTTAGGGTTAGGGTTAGGGTTAGGCTTAGGGTTACGGTTAGGGTTAGGCTTAGGGGTAGGGTTAGGGTTAGGGTTAGGGTTAGGGTTAATGTTAGGATTAGGGTTAGGGTTAGGGTAGGGTTAGGGTTAGGGTTAGTATTAGGGTTAATGTTAGGGTTAAGGTTAGGGTAGGGGGTTAGGGTTAGTGTTAGGGTTATATCACTTTTCAGTTTTTCTCTTATAATAATTGGACGTGCGACACATATGTGCTTTAGTTTACAAAGTTGTTCTTTGCATTTCTGTACTTTCGATGGAAACTTTTTTCTGTGCCGTACAGTGCAAAATAACACTTTTCAGTTTTCCTATATTCCTAATTGAGCGAGCGACACACACGTGATTCCGTTTAAAAGTAGTGCTTTGCTTTTCTGTTCTTTCGTTGGAAACTTGTTCCTGTGCTGTACAGTGCGATATATCACTTTTCAGTTTTCCTGTATTCCTAATTGACCGAGTGACACACATGTGATTTAGTTCACAAAGTAGTGCTTTGCGTTTCTGTTCTTCTGTTGGAAACTTGTTTCTGAGCTGTACATTGTGATATATCACTTTACAGTTTTCCTGTTATAATAATTGAACGGGCGACACGTATGTGAATTAGTTTACAAAGTTGTGCTTTGCATTTCTGTTCTTTCGATGGAAACTTGTTTCTGTGCCATACAGTGTGAGATAACACTTTTCAGTTTTCCTGTATTCCTAATTGAGCGAGCGACACACATGTGATTTCGTTTAAAAGTAGTGCTTTCGTTTTCTTTTCTTTCGTTGGAAACTTGTTCCTGTGCTGGACAGTGCGATATGTCACTTTTCAGTTTTCCTGTATTCCTAATTGAGCGAGCGACACACACGTGATTCCGTTTAAAAGTAGTGCTTTGCTTTTCTGTTCTTTCGTTGGAAACTTGTTCCTGTGCTGTACAGTGCGATATGTCACATTTCAGTTTTCCTGTATTCCTAATTGACCGAGTGACACACATGTGATTTAGTTCACAAAGTAGTGCTTTGCGTTTCTGTTCTTCTGTTGGAAACTTGTTTCTGAGCTGTACATTGTGATATATCACTTTACAGTTTTCCTGTTATAATAATTGAACGGGCGACACGTATGTGAATTAGTTTACAAAGTTGTGCTTTGCATTTCTGTTCTTTCGATGGAAACTTGTTTCTTTGCCGTACAGTGCGATATATCACTTTTCAGTTTTCCTGTATTCCTAATTGAGCGAGTGACACACATGTGATTTCGTTTACAAAGTATTGCTTTGCGTTTATGTTCTTTCTTTGGAAACTTCTTCCTGTTAGGAACAGGATAGGGTTAGGGTTAGGGTTAGGGTTAGGGTTAGGGTTAGGGTAGGGTTAGGGTTAGGGTTAGGGTAGAGTTAGGGTTAGGGTTAGGGTTAGGGTTAGGGTTAGGGTTAGGGTTAGGGTTAATGTTAGGGTTAGGGTTTGGGTTAGGGTTAGGGTTATATCACTTTTCAGTTTTCCTGTATTCCTAATTGAGCGAGTGACACACATGTGATTTAGTTTACAAAGTAGTGCTTTGCGTTTATGTAATTTTGTTGGAAATTTGTTCCTGTTAGGAACAAGTTAGGGTTAGGGTTAGGGTTAGGGTTAGGCTTAGGGTTACGGTTAGGGTAAGGCTTAGGGGTAGGGTTAGGGTTAGGGCTAGGGTTAGGGTTAATGTTAGGGTTAGGGTTAGGGTTAGGGTAGGGTTAGGGTTAGGGTTAGTATTAGGGTTAATGTTAGGGTTAGGGTTAGGGTTAGGGTAGGGGGTTAGGGTTAGTGTTAGTGTTATATCACTTTTCAGTTTTCCTCTTATAATAATTGGACGTGCGACACGTATGTGCTTTAGTTTACAAAGTTGTGCTTTGCATTTCTGTTCTTTCGATGGAAACTTGTTTCTGTGCCATACAGTGTGAGATAACACTTTTCAGTTTTCCTGTATTCCTAATTGAGCGAGCGACACACATGTGATTTCGTTTAAAAGTAGTGCTTTCGTTTTCTTTTCTTTCGTTGGAAACTTGTTCCTGTGCAGGACAGTGCAATATGTCACTTTTCAGTTTTCCTGTATTCCTAATTGAGCGAGTGACACACATGTGATTTAGTTCACAAAGTAGTGCTTTGCATTTCTGTTCTTCTGTTGGAAACTTGTTTTTGCGCTGTACATTGTGATATATCACTTTACAGTTTTCCTGTTATAATAATTGAACGGGCGACACGTATGTGAATTCGTTTAAAAAGTAGTGCTTTGCTTTTCTGTTCTTTCGTTGGAAACTTGTTCCTGTGCTGTACAGTGCGATATATCACTTTTCAGTTTTCCTGTATTCCTAATTGAGCGATTGACACCCATGTGATTTAGTTCACAATGTATTGCTTTGCGTTTATGTTCTTTCTTTGGAAACTTCTTCCTGTTAGGAACACGATAGGGTTAGGGTTAGGGTTAGGGTTAGGGTTAGGGTTAGGGTAGGGTTAGGGTTAGGGTTAGGGTTAGGGTTAGGGTTAGGGTTAGGGTTAGGTTAGGGTTAGGGTTAGGGTTATATCACTTTTCAGTTTTCCTGTATTCCTAATTGAGCGAGTGACACACATGTGATTTAGTTTACAAAGTAGTGCTTTGCGTTTATGTAATTTTGGTGGAAATTTGTTCCTGTTAGGAACAAGTTAGGGTTAGGGTTAGGGTTAGGGTTAGGCTTAGGGTTACGGTTAGGGTTAGGCTTAGGGGTAGGGTTAGGGTTAGGGTTAGGGTTAGGGTTAATGTTAGGGTTAGGGTTAGGGTAGGGTTAGGGTTAGGGTTAGTATTAGGGTTAATGTTAGGGTTAGGGTTAGGGTTAGGGTAGGGGGTGCTTTAGTTTACAAAGTTGTGCTTTGCATTTCTGTTCTTTCGATGGAAACTTGTTTCTGTGCCATACAGTGTGAGATAACACTTTTCAGTTTTCCTGTATTCCTAATTGAGCGAGCGACACACATGTGATTTCGTTTAAAAGTCGTGCTTTCGTTTTCTTTTCTTTCGTTGGAAACTTGTTCCTGTGCTGGACAGTGCGATATGTCACTTTTCAGTTTTCCTGTATTCCTAATTGAGCGAGTGACACACATGTGATTTAGTTTACAAATTATTGCTGTGTGTTTATGTTCCTTCTTTGGAAATTTCTTCCTGTTAGGAACACGATAGGGTTAGGGTTAGGGTTAGGGTTAGGGTTAGGGTTAGGGTAGGGTTAGGGTTAGGGTTAGGGTTATATCACTTTTCAGTTTTCCTGTTATAATAATTGAACAGGCGACACGTATGTAAATTAGTTTACAAAGTTGTGCTTTGCATTTCTGTTCTTTCGATGGAAACTTGTTTCTTTGCTGTACAGTGCGAAATAACACTTTTCAGTTTTCCTGTATTCCTAATTGAGCGAGCGACACACACGTGATTCCGTTTAAAAGTCGTGCTTTGCTTTTCTGTTCTTTCGTTGGAAACTTGTTCCTGTGCTGTACAGTGCGATATATCACTTTTCAGTTTTCCTGTATTCCTAATTGAGCGAGTGACACACATGTGATTTAGTTCACAAAGTATTGCTTTGCGTTTATGTTCTTTCTTTGGAAACTTCTTCCTGTTAGGAACACGATAGGGTTAGGGTTAGGGTTAGGGTTAGGGTTAGGGTTAGGTTAGGGTTAGGGTTAGGGTTAGGGTTAGGGTTAGGGTTAGGTTAGGGTTAGGGTTAGGGTTATATCACTTTTCAGTTTTCCTCTTATAATAATTGGACGTGCGACACGTATGTGCTTTAGTTTACAAAGTTGTGCTTTGCATTTCTGTTCTTTCGATGGAAACTTTTTTCTGTGCCGTACAGTGCAAAATAACACTTTTCAGTTTTCCTATATTCCTAATTGAGCGAGCGACACACACATGATTCCGTTTAAAAGTAGTGCTTTGCGTTTCTGTTCTTCTGTTGGAAACTTGTTTCTGAGCTGTACATTGTGATATATCACTTTACAGTTTTCCTGTTATAATAATTGAACGGGCGACATGTATGTGAATTAGTTTACAAAGTTGTGCTTTGCATTTCTGTTCTTTCGATGGAAACTTGTTTCTGTGCCGTACAGTGCGATATATCACTTTTCAGTTTTCCTGTATTCCTAATTGAGCGAGTGACACACATGTGATTTCGTTTACAAAGTATTGCTTTGCGTTTATGTTCTTTCTTTGGAAACTTCTTCCTGTTAGGAACAGGATAGGGTTAGGGTTAGGGTTAGGGTTAGGGTTAGGGTTAGGGTAGGGTTAGGGTTAGGGTTAGGGTAGGGTTAGGGTTAGGGTTAGGGTTAGGGTTAGGGTTAATGTTAGGGTTAGGGTTTGGGTTAGGGTTAGGGTTATATCACTTTTCAGTTTTCCTGTATTCCTAATTGAGTGAGTGACACACATGTGATTTAGTTTACAAAGTAGTGCTTTGCGTTTATGTAATTTTGTTGGAAATTTGTTCCTGTTAGGAACAAGTTAGGGTTAGGGTTAGGGTTAGGGTTAGGCTTAGGGTGACGGTTAGGGTTAGGCTTAGGGGTAGGGTTAGGGTTAGGGTTAGGGTTAGGGTTAATGTTAGGGTTAGGGTTAGGGTTAGGGTAGGGTTAGGGTTAGGGTTTGTATTAGGGTTAATGTTAGGGTTAGGGTTAGGGTTAGGGTAATGTTAGGGTTAGGGTTAGTGTTAGGGTTATATCACTTTTCAGTTTTCCTCTTATAATAATTGGACGTGCGACACGTATGTGCTTTAGTTTACAAAGTTGTGCTTTGCATTTCTGTTCTTTCGATGGAAACTTTTTTCTGTGCCGTACAGTGCAAAATAACACTTTTCAGTTTTCCTATATTCCTAATTGAGCGAGCGACACACACGTGATTCCGTTTAAAAGTAGTGCTTTGCTTTTCTGTTCTTTCGTTGGAAACTTGTTCCTGTGCTGTACAGTGCGATATATCACTTTTCAGTTTTCCTGTATTCCTAATTGACCGAGTGACACACGTGATTTAGTTCACAAAGTATTGCTTTGCGTTTCTGTTCTTCTGTTGGAAACTTGTTTCTGAGCTGTACATTGTGATATATCACTTTACAGTTTTCCTGTTATAATAATTGAACGGGCGACACGTATGTGAATTAGTTTACAAAGTTGTGCTTTGCATTTCTGTTCTTTCGATGGAAACTTGTTTCTGTGCCATACAGTGTGAGATAACACTTTTCAGTTTTCCTGTATTCCTAATTGAGCGAGCGACACACACGTGATTCCGTTTAAAAGTAGTGCTTTGCTTTTCTGTACTTTCGTTGGAAACTTGTTCCTGTGCTGTACAGTGCGATATGTCACTTTTCAGTTTTCCTGTATTCCTAATTGAGCGAGTGACACACATGTGATTTAGTTCACAAAGTATTGCTTTGCGTTTATGTTCTTTCTTTGGAAACTTCTTCCTGTTAGGAACAGGATAGGGTTAGGGTTAGGGTTAGGGTTAGGGTTAGGGTTAGGGTAGGGTTAGGGTTAGGGTTAGGGTAGGGTTAGGGTTAGGGTTAGGGTTTGGGTTAGGGTTAGGGTTAATGTTAGGGTTAGTGTTTGGGTTAGGGTTAGGGTTATATCACTTTTCAGTTTTCCTGTATTCCTAATTGAGCGAGTGACACACATGTGATTTAGTTTACAAAGTAGTGCTTTGCGATTATGTAATTTTGTTGGAAATTTGTTTCTGTTAGGAACAAGTTAGGGTTAGGGTTAGGGTTAGGGTTAGGCTTAGGGTTACGGTTAGGTTTAGGGTTAGGGTTAGGGTTAGGGTGAGGGTTATATCACTTTTCAGTTTTCCTGTTATAATAATTAAACATGCGACACGTATGTGAATTAGTTTACAAAGTTGTGCTTTGCATTTCTGTTCTTTCGATGGAAACTTGTTTCTGTGCTGTACAGTGCGAAATAACACTTTTCAGTTTTCCTGTATTCCTAATTGAGCGAGCGACACACATGTGATTTAGTTTACAAAGTATTGCTTTGCGTTTATGTTCTTTCTTTGGAAATTTCTTCCTGTTAGGAACACGATAGGGTTAGGGTTAGGGTTAGGGTTAGGGTTAGGGTTAGGGTTAGGGTAATGTTAGGGTTAGGGTTAGGGTTAGGGATATATCACTTTTCAGTTTTCCTGTTATAATAATTGAACAGGCGACACGTATGTGAATTAGTTTACAAAGTTGTGCTTTGCATTTCTGTTCTTTCGATGGAAACTTGTTTCTGTGCTGTATAGTGCGAAATAACACTTTTCAGTTTTCCAGTATTCCTAATTGAGCGAGCGACACACACGTGATTTCGTTTAAAAGTCGTGCTTTGCTTTTCTGTTCTTTCGTTGGAAACTTGTTCCTGTGCTGTACAATGCGATATATCACTTTTCAGTTTTCCTGTATTCTTAATTGAGCGAAAGACACACATGTGATTTAGTTCACAAAGTAGTCCTTTGCGTTGCTGTTCGCTGTTCTTCTGTTGGAAAGTTGTTTTTGCGCTGTACATTGTGATATATCACTTTACAATTTTCCTGTTATAATAATTGAACGGGCGACACGTATGTGAATTCGTTTAAAAAGTAGTGCTTTGCTTTTCTGTTCTTTCCTTGGAAACTTGTTCCTGTGTTGTACAGTGCGATATATCACTTTTCAGTTTTCCTGTATTCCTAATTGAGCGAGTGACACACATGTGATTTAGTTCACAAAGTATTGCTTTGCGTTTATGTTCTTTCTTTGGAAACTTCTTCCTGTTAGGAACACGATAGGGTTAGGGTTAGGGTTAGGGTTAGGGTTAGGGTTAGGGTTAGGGTAGGGTTAGGGTTCGGGTTAGGGTTAGGGTTAGGGTTAGGTTAGGGTTAGGGTTAGGGTTATATCACTTTTCAGTTTTCCTGTATTCCTAATTGAGCAAGTGACACACATGTGATTTAGTTTACAAAGTAGTGCTTTGCGTTTATGTAATTTTGTTGGAAATTTGTTCTTGTTAGGAACAAGTTAGGGTTAGGGTTAGGGTTAGGGTTAGGCTTAGGGTTACGGTTAGGGTTAGGCTTAGGGGTAGGGTTAGGGTTAGGGTTAGGGTTAGGGTTAATGTTAGGGTTAGGGTTAGGGTTAGGGTAGGGTTAGGGTTAGGGTTAGCATTAGGGTTAATTTTAGGGTTAGGGTTAGGGTAGGGGGTTAGGGTTAGTGTTAGGGTTATATCACTTTTCAGTTTTCCTCTTATAATAATTGGACGTGCGACACGTATGTGCTTTAGTTTACAAAGTTGTGCTTTGCATTTCTGTTCTTTCAATGGAAACTTTTTTCTGTGCCGTACAGTGCAAAATAACACTTTTCAGTTTTCCTATATTCCTAATTGAGCGAGCGACACACACATGATTCCGTTTAAAAGTAGTGCTTTGCTTTTCTGTTCTTTCGTTGGAAACTTGTTCCTGTGCTGTACAGTGCGATATATCACTTTTCAGTTTTCCTGTATTCCTAATTGAGCGAGTGACACACATGTAATTTAGTTCACAAAGTATTGCTTTGCGTTTATGTTCTTTCTTTGGAAACTTCTTCCTGTTAGGAACATGATAGGGTTAAGGTTAGGGTTAGGGTTAGGGTTAGGGTTAGGGTTAGGGTTAGGGTAGGGTTAGGGTTAGGGTTAGGGTTAGGGTTAGGGTTAGGTTAGGGTTAGGGTTAGGGTTAGGGTTAGGGTTATATCACTTTTCAGTTTTCCTGTATTCCTAATTGAGCGAGTGACACACATGTGATTTAGTTTACAAAGTAGTGCTTTGCGTTTATGTAATTTTGTTGGAAATTTGTTCCTGCTAGGAACAAGTTAGGATTAGGGTTAGGGTTAGGGTTAGGCTTAGGGTTACGGTTAGGGTTAGGCTTAGGGGTAGGGTTAGGGTTAGGGTTAGGGTTAGGGTTAATGTTAGGGTTAGGGTTAGGGTTAGGGTAGGGTTAGGGTTAGGGGTTGTATTAGGGTTAATGTTAGGGTTAGGGTTAGGGTTAGGGTAGGGGGTTAGGGTTAGTGTTAGGGTTATATCACTTTTCAGCTTTCCTCTTATAATAATTGGACGTGCGACACGTATGTGCTTTAGTTTACAAAGTTGTGCTTTTCATTTCTGTTCTTTCGATGGAAACTTGTTTCTGTGCCATACAGTGTGAGATAACACTTTTCAGTTTTCCTGTATTCCTAATTGAGCGAGCGACACACATGTGATTTCGTTTAAAAGTAGTGCTTTCGTTTTCTTTTCTTTCGTTGGAAACTTGTTCCTGTGCTGGACAGTGCGATATATCACTTTTCAGTTTTCATGTATTCCTAATTGAGCGAGTGACACACATGTGATTTAGTTCACAAAGTAGTCCTTTGCGTTGCTGTTTTTCTGTTGGAAACTTGTTTTTGCCAAGTACATTGTGATATATCACTTTACAGTTTTCCTGTTATAATAATTGAACGAGCGACAGGTATGTGAATTCGTGTAAAAAGTAGTGCTTTGCTTTTCTGTTCTTTCGTTGGAAACTTGTTCCTGTGCTGTACCGTGCGATATATCACTTTTCAGTTTTCCTGTATTCCTAATTGAGCGAGTGACACACATGTGATTTAGTTCACAAAGTATTGCTTTGCGTTTATGTTCTTTCTTTGGAAACTTCTTCCTGTTAGGAACACGATAGCGTTAGGGTTAGGGTTAGGGTTAGGGTTAGGGTTAGGGTTAGGGTGGGGTTAGGGTTAGGGTTAGGGTTAGGGTTAGGGTTAGGGTTAGGGTTAGGGTTATATCACTTTTCAGTTTTCCTGTATTCCTAATTGAGCGAGTGACACACATGTGATTTAGTTTACAAAGTAATGCTTTGCGTTTCTGTTCTTTCGATGGAAACTTTTTTCTGTGCCGTACAGTGCAAAATAACACTTTTTTAGTTTTCCTATATTCCTAATTGAGCGAGCGACACACACGTGATTCCGTTTAAAAGTAGTGCTTTGCTTTTCTGTTCTTTCGTTGGAAACTTCTTCCTGTGCTGTACAGTGCGATATATCACTTTTCAGTTTTCCTGTATTCCTAATTGACCGAGTGACACACATGTGATTTAGTTCACAAAGTAGTGCTTTGCGTTTCTGTTCTTCTGTTGGAAACTTGTTTCTGAGCTGTACATTGTGATATATCACTTTACAGTTTTCCTGTTATAATAATTGAACGGGCGACACGTATGTGAATTAGTTTACAAAGTTGTGCTTTGCATTTCTGTTCTTTCGATGGAAATTTGTTTCTGTGCCATACAGTGTGAGATAACACTTTTCAGTTTTCCTGTATTCCTAATTGAGCGAGCGACACACATGTGATTTCGTTTAAAAGTAGTGCTTTCGTTTTCTTTTCTTTCGTTGGAAACTTGTTCCTGTGCTGGACAGTGCGATATGTCACTTTTCAGTTTTCCTGTATTCCTAATTGACCGAGTGACACACATGTGATTTAGTTCACAAAGTAGTCCTTTGCATTACTCTTCTTCTGTTGGAAACTTGTTTCTGCGCTGTACATTGTGATATATCACTTTACAGTTTTCCTGTTGTAATAATTGAACGGGCGACACGTATGTGAATTAGTTTACAAAGTTGTGCTTTGCATTTCTGTTCTTTCGATGGAAACTTGTTTCTGTGCCGTACAGTGCGATATATCACTTTTCAGTTTTCCTGTATTCCTAATTGAGTGAGTGACACACATGTGATTTAGTTTACAAAGTATTGCTTTGCGTTTATGTTCTTTCTTTGGAAACTTCTTCCTGTTAGGAACAAGTTAGGGTTAGGGTTAGGGCTAGGGTTAGGCTTAGGGTTAGGGTAGGGTTAGGGTTAGGGTTAGGGTTAATGTTAGGGTTAGGGTTTGGGTTAGGGTTAGGGTTATATCACTTTTCAGTTTTCCTGTATTCCTAATTGAGCGAGTGACACACATGTGATTTAGTTTACAAAGTAGTGCTTTGCGTTTATGTAATTTTGTTGGAAATTTGTTCCTGTTAGGAACAAGTTAGGGTTAGGGTTAGGGCTAGGGTTAGGCTTAGGGTTACGGTTAGGGTTAGACTTAGGGGTAGGGTTAGGGTTAGGGTTTGGGTTAGGGTTAATGTTAGGGTTAGGGTTAGGGTTAGGGTAGGGTTAGGGTTAGGGTTAGTATTAGGGTTAATGTTAGGGTTAGGGTTAGGGTAGGGGGTTAGGGTTAGTGTTAGGGTTATATCACTTTTCAGTTTTCCTCTTATAATAATTGGATGTGCGACACGTATGTGCTTTAGTTTACAAAGTTGTGCTTTGCATTTCTGTTCTTTCGATGGAAACTTGTTTCTGTACCATACAGTGTGAGATAACACTTTTCAGTTTTCCTGTATTCCTAATTGAGCGAGCGACACACATGTGATTTCGTTTAAAAGTAGTGCTTTCGTTTTCTTTTCTTTCGTTGGAAACTTGTTCCTGTGCTGGACAGTGCGATATGTCACTTTTCAGTTTCCCTGTATTCCTAATTGAGCGAGTGACACACATGTGATTTAGTTTACAAAGTATTGCTTTGCGTTTATGTTCTTTCTTTGGAAATTTCTTCCTGTTAGGAACACGATAGGGTTAGGGTTAGGGTTAGGGTTAGGGTTAGGGTTAGGGTTAGGGTTAGGGTAATGTTAGGGTTAGGGTTAGGGTTATATCACTTTTCAGTTTTCCTGTTATAATAATTGAACAGGCGACACGTATGTGAATTAGTTTACAAAGTTGTGCTTTGCATTTCTGTTCTTTCGATGGAAACTTGTTCCTATGCTGTACAGTGCGATATATCACTTTTCAGTTTTCCTGTATTCTTAATGAGCAAGTGACACACATGTGATTTAGTTCACAAAGTAGTCCTTTGCATTACTGTTCTTCTGTTGGAAACTTTTTTTGCGCTGTACATTGTGATATATCACTTTACAGTTTTCCTGTTATAATAATTGAACGGGCGACACGTATATGAATTCGTTTAATAAGTAGTGCTTTGCTTTTCTGTTCTTTCATTGGAAACTAGTTCCTGTGCTGTACAGTGCGATATATCACTTTTCAGTTTTCCTGTATTCCTAATTGAGCGCGTGACACACATGTGATTTAGTTCACAAAGTATTGCTTTGCGTTTATGTTCTTTCTTTGGAAATTTCTTCCTGTTAGGAACACGATAGGGTTAGGGTTAGGGTTAGGGTTAGGGTTAGGGTTAGGGTAGGGTTAGGGTTAGGGTTAGGGTTAGGGTTAGGGTTAGGGTTAGGTTTAGGGTTAGGGTTAGGGTTATATCACTTTTCAGTTTTCCTGTATTCCTAATTGAGCGAGTGACACACATGTGATTTAGTTTACAAAGTAGTGCTTTGCGTTTATGTAATTTTGTTGGAAATTTGTTCCTGTTAGGAACAAGTTAGGGTTAGGGTTAGGGTTAGGGTTAGGCTTAGGGTTACGGTTAGGGTTAGGCTTAGGGGTAGGGTTAGGGTTAGGGTTAGGGTTAGGGTTAATGTTAGGGTTAGGGTTAGGGTTAGGGTAGGGTTAGGGTTAGGGTTAGTATTAGGGTTAATTTTACGGTTAGGGTTAGGGTAGGGGGTTAGGGTTAGTGTTAGGGTTATATCACTTTTCAGTTTTCCTCTTATAATAATTGGACGTGCGACACGTATGTGCTTTAGTTTACAAAGTTGTGCTTTGCATTTCTGTTCTTTCGATGGAAACTTTTTTCTGTGCCGTACAGTGCAAAATAACACTTTTCAGTTTTCCTATATTCCTAATTGAGCGAGCGACACACACATGATTCCGTTTAAAAGTAGTGCTTTGCTTTTCTGTTCTTTCGTTGGAAACTTGTTCCTGTGCTGTACAGTGCGATATATCACTTTTCAGTTTTCCTGTATTCCTAATTGACCGAGTGACACACATGTGATTTAGTTCACAAAGTAGTGCTTTGCGTTTCTATTCTTCTGTTGGAAACTTGTTTCTGAGCTGTACATTGTGATATATCACTTTACAGTTTTCCTGTTATAATAATTGAACGGGCGACACGTATGTGAATTAGTTTACAAAGTTGTGCTTTGCATTTCTGTTCTTTCGATGGAAACTTGTTTCTCTGCCGTACAGTGCGATATATCACTTTTCAGTTTTCCTGTATTCCTAATTGAGCGAGTGACACACATGTGATTTAGTTTACAAAGTATTGCTTTGCGTTTATGTTCTTTCTTTGGAATCTTTTTCCTGTTAGGAACAGGATAGGGTTAGGGTTAGGGTTAGGGTTAGGGTTAGGGTTAGGGTTAGGGTAAGGGTAGGGTTAGAGTTAGGGTTAGGGTAGGGTTAGGGTTAGGGTTAGGGATAGGGTTAGGGTTAGGGTTAATGTTAGGGTTAGGGTTTGGGTTAGGGTTAGGGTTATATCACTTTTCAGTTTTCCTGTATTACTAATTGAGCGAGTGACACACATGTGATTTAGTTTACAAAGTAGTGCTTTGCGTTTATGTAATTTTGTTGGAAATTTGTTCCTGTTAGGAACAAGTTAAGGTTAGGGTTAGGGTTAGGGTTAGGCTTAGGGTTACGGTTAGGGTTAGGCTTAGGGGTAGGGTTAGGGTTAGGGTTAGGGTTAGGGTTAATGTTAGGGTTAGGGTTAGGGTTAGGGTAGGGTTAGGGTTAGGGTTTGTATTAGGGTTAATGTTAGGGTTAGGGTTAGGGTTAGGGTAATGTTAGGGTAAAGGTTAGTGTTAGGGTTATATCACTTTTCAGTTTTCCTCTTATAATAATTGGACGTGCGACACGTATGTGCTTTAGTTTACAAAGTTGTGCTTTCCATTTCTGTTCTTTCGATGGAAACTTTTTTCTGTGCCGTACAGTGCAAAATAACACTTTTCAGTTTTCCTATATTCCTAATTGAGCGAGCGACACACACGTGATTCCGTTTAAAAGTAGTGCTTTGCTTTTCTGTTCTTTCGTTGGAAACTTGTTCCTGTGCTGTACAGTGCGATATATCACTTTTCAGTTTTCCTGTATTCCTAATTGACCGAGTGACACACGTGATTTAGTTCACAAAGTAGTGCTTTGCGTTTCTGTTCTTCTGTTGGAAACTTGTTTCTGAGCTGTACATTGTGATATATCACTTTACAGTTTTCCTGTTATAATAATTGAACGGGCGACACGTATGTGAATTAGTTTACAAAGTTGTGCTTTGCATTTCTGTTCTTTCGATGGAAACTTGTTTCTGTGCCATACAGTATGAGATAACACTTTTCAGTTTTCCTGTATTCATAATTGAGCGAGCGACACACACGTGATTCCGTTTAAAAGTAGTGCTTTGCTTTTCTGTTCTTTCGTTGGAAACTTGTTCCTGTGCTGTACAGTGCGATATGTCACTTTTCAGTTTTCCTGTATTCTTAATGAGCGAGTGACACACATGTGATTTAGTTCACAAAGTAGTCCTTTGCGTTGCTGTTCTTCTGTTGGAAACTTTTTTTGCGCTGTACATTGTGATATATCACTTTACAGTTTTCCTGTTATAATAATTGAACGGGCGACACGTATATGAATTCGTTTAATAAGTAGTGCTTTGCTTTTCTGTTCTTTCATTGGAAACTAGTTCCTGTGCTGTACAGTGCGATATATCACTTTTCAGTTTTCCTGTATTCCTAATTGAGCGCGTGACACACATGTGATTTAGTTCACAAAGTATTGCTTTGCGTTTATGTTCTTTCTTTGGAAACTTCTTCCTGTTAGGAACACGATAGGGTTAGGGTTAGGGTTAGGGTTAGGGTTAGGGTTAGGGTTAGGGTTAGGGTTAGGGTAGGGTTAGGGTTAGGGTTAGGGTTAGGGTTAGGGTTAGGGTTAGGTTTAGGGTTAGGGTTAGGGTTATATCACTTTTCAGTTTTCCTGTATTCCTAATTGAGCGAGTGACACACATGTGATTTAGTTTACAAAGTAGTGCTTTGCGTTTATGTAATTTTGTTGGAAATTTGTTCCTGTTAGGAACAAGTTAGGGTTAGGGTTAGGGTTAGGGTTAGGCTTAGGGTTACGGTTAGGGTTAGGCTTAGGGGTAGGGTTAGGGTTAGGGTTAGGGTTAGGGTTAATGTTAGGGTTAGGGTTAGGGTTAGGGTAGGGTTAGGGTTAGGGTTAGTATTAGGGTTAATTTTACGGTTAGGGTTAGGGTAGGGGGTTAGGGTTAGTGTTAGGGTTATATCACTTTTCAGTTTTCCTCTTATAATAATTGGACGTGCGACACGTATGTGCTTTAGTTTACAAAGTTGTGCTTTGCATTTCTGTTCTTTCGATGGAAACTTTTTTCTGTGCCGTACAGTGCAAAATAACACTTTTCAGTTTTCCTATATTCCTAATTGAGCGAGCGACACACACATGATTCCGTTTAAAAGTAGTGCTTTGCTTTTCTGTTCTTTCGTTGGAAACTTGTTCCTGTTCTGTACAGTGCGATATATCACTTTTCAAATTTCCTGTATTCCTAATTGACCGAGTGACACACATGTGATTTAGTTCACAAAGTAGTGCTTTGCGTTTCTATTCTTCTTTTGGAAACTTGTTTCTGAGCTGTACATTGTGATATATCACTTTACAGTTTTCCTGTTATAATAATTGAACGGGCGACACGTATGTGAATTAGTTTACAAAGTTGTGCTTTGCATTTCTGTTCTTTCGATGGAAACTTGTTTCTCTGCCGTACAGTGCGATATATCACTTTTCAGTTTTCCTGTATTCCTAATTGAGCGAGTGACACACATGTGATTTAGTTTACAAAGTATTGCTTTGCGTTTATGTTCTTTCTTTGGAATCTTTTTCCTGTTAGGAACAGGATAGGGTTAGGGTTAGGGTTAGGGTTAGGGTTAGGGTTAGGGTTAGGGTAGGGTTAGAGTTAGGGTTAGGGTAGGGTTAGGGTTAGGGTTAGGGATAGGGTTAGGGTTAGGGTTAATGTTAGGGTTAGGGTTTGGGTTAGGGTTAGGGTTATATCACTTTTCAGTTTTCCTGTATTACTAATTGAGCGAGTGACACACATGTGATTTAGTTTACAAAGTAGTGCTTTGCGTTTATGTAATTTTGTTGGAAATTTGTTCCTGTTAGGAACAAGTTAGGGTTAGGGTTAGGGTTAGGGTTAGGCTTAGGGTTACGGTTAGGGTTAGGCTTAGGGGTAGGGTTAGGGTTAGGGTTAGGGTTAGGGTTAGGGTTAATGTTAGGGTTAGGGTTAGGGTTAGGGTAGGGTTAGGGTAAAGGTTAGTGTTAGGGTTATATCACTTTTCAGTTTTCCTCTTATAATAATTGGACGTGCGACACGTATGTGCTTTAGTTTACAAAGTTGTGCTTTCCATTTCTGTTCTTTCGATGGAAACTTTTTTCTGTGCCGTACAGTGCAAAATAACACTTTTCAGTTTTCCTATATTCCTAATTGAGCGAGCGACACACACGTGATTCCGTTTAAAAGTAGTGCTTTGCTTTTCTGTTCTTTCGTTGGAAACTTGTTCCTGTGCTGTACAGTGCGATATATCACTTTTCAGTTTTCCTGTATTCCTAATTGACCGAGTGACACACGTGATTTAGTTCACAAAGTAGTGCTTTGCGTTTCTGTTCTTCTGTTGGAAACTTGTTTCTGAGCTGTACATTGTGATATATCACTTTACAGTTTTCCTGTTATAATAATTGAACGGGCGACACGTATGTGAATTAGTTTACAAAGTTGTGCTTTGCATTTCTGTTCTTTCGATGGAAACTTGTTTCTGTGCCATACAGTATGAGATAACACTTTTCAGTTTTCCTGTATTCATAATTGAGCGAGCGACACACACGTGATTCCGTTTAAAAGTAGTGCTTTGCTTTTCTGTTCTTTCGTTGGAAACTTGTTCCTGTGCTGTACAGTGCGATATGTCACTTTTCAGTTTTCCTGTATTCCTAATTGAGCGAGTGACACACATGTGATTTAGTTCACAAAGTAGTGCTTTGCGTTTCTGTTCTTCTGTTGGAAACTTATTTCTGCGCTGTACATTGTGATATATCACTTTACAGTTTTCCTGTTGTAAAAATTGAACGGGCGACACGTATGTGAATTAGTTTACAAAGTTGTGCTTTGCATTTCTGTTCTTTCGATGGAAACTTGTTTCTGTGCCGTACAGTGCGATATATCACTTTTCAGTTTTCCTGTATTCCTAATTGAGCGAGTGACACACATGTGATTTAGTTTACAAAGTATTGCTTTGCGTTTATGTTCTTTCTTTGGAAACTTCTTCGTGTTAGGAACAGGATAGGGTTAGGGTTAGGGTTAGGGTTAGGGTTAGGGTAGGGTTAGGGTTAGGGTTAGGGTAGGGTTAGGGTTAGGGTTAGGGTTTGGGTTAGGGTTAGGGTTAATGTTAGGGTTAGTGTTTGGGTTAGGGTTAGGGTTATATCACTTTTCAGTTTTCCTGTATTCCTAATTGAGCGAGTGACACACATGTGATTTAGTTTACAAAGTAGTGCTTTGCGTTTATGTAATTTTGTTGGAAATTTGTTTCTGTTAGGAACAAGTTAGGGTTAGGGTTAGGGTTAGGGTTAGGGTTAGGGTTAGGCTTAGGGTTACGGTTAGGGTTAGGCTTAGGGATAGGGTTAGGGTTAGGGTTAGGGTTAGGGTTAATGTTAGGGTTAGGGTTAGGGTTAGTATTAGGGTTAATGTTAGGGTTAGGGTTAGGGTTAGGGTAGGTGGTTAGGGTTAGTGTTATGGTTATATCACTTTTCAGTTTTCCTCTTATAATAATTGGACGTGCGACACGTATGTGCTTTAGTTTATAAAGTTGTGCTTTGCATTTCTGTTCTTTCGATGGAAACTTGTTTCTGTACCATACAGTGTGAGATAACACTTTTCAGTTTTCCTGTATTCCTAATTGAGCAAGCGACACACATGTGATTTCGTTTAAAAGTAGTGCTTTCGTTTTCTTTTCTTTCGTTGGAAACTTGTTCCTGTGCTGTACAGTGCGATATGTCACTTTTCAGTTTTCCTGTATTCCTAATTGAGCGAGTGACACACATGTGATTTAGTTTACAAAGTATTGCTTTGCGTTTATGTTCTTTCTTTGGAAATTTCTTCCTGTTAGGAACACGATAGGGTTAGGGTTAGGGTTAGGGTTAGGGTTAGGGTTAGGGTTAGGGTAATGTTAGGGTTAGGGTTATATCACTTTTCAGTTTTCCTGTATTCCTAATTGAGCAAGCGACACACATGTGATTTCGTTTAAAAGTAGTGCTTTCGTTTTCTTTTCTTTCGTTGGAAACTTGTTCCTGTGCTGGACAGTGCGATATATCACTTTTCAGTTTTCATGTATTCCTAATTGAGCGAGTGACACACATGTGATTTAGTTCACAAAGTAGTCCTTTGCGTTGCTGTTTTTCTGTTGGAAACTTGTTTTTGCCAAGTACATTGTGATATATCACTTTACAGTTTTCCTGTTATAATAATTGAACGAGCGACAGGTATGTGAATTCGTGTAAAAAGTAGTGCTTTGCTTTTCTGTTCTTTCGTTGGAAACTTGTTCCTGTGCTGTACCGTGCGATATATCACTTTTCAGTTTTCCTGTATTCCTAATTGAGCGAGTGACACACATGTGATTTAGTTCACAAAGTATTGCTTTGCGTTTATGTTCTTTCTTTGGAAACTTCTTCCTGTTAGGAACACGATAGGGTTAGGGTTAGGGTTAGGGTTAGGGTTAGGGTTAGGGTTAGGGTGGGGTTAGGGTTAGGGTTAGGGTTAGGGTTAGGGTTAGGGTTAGGGTTAGGGTTATATCACTTTTCAGTTTTCCTGTATTCCTAATTGAGCGAGTGACACACATGTGATTTAGTTTACAAAGTAATGCTTTGCGTTTCTGTTCTTTCGATGGAAACTTTTTTCTGTGCCGTACAGTGCAAAATAACACTTTTTTAGTTTTCCTATATTCCTAATTGAGCGAGCGACACACACGTGATTCCGTTTAAAAGTAGTGCTTTGCTTTTCTGTTCTTTCGTTGGAAACTTCTTCCTGTGCTGTACAGTGCGATATATCACTTTTCAGTTTTCCTGTATTCCTAATTGACCGAGTGACACACATGTGATTTAGTTCACAAAGTAGTGCTTTGCGTTTCTGTTCTTCTGTTGGAAACTTGTTTCTGAGCTGTACATTGTGATATATCACTTTACAGTTTTCCTGTTATAATAATTGAACGGGCGACACGTATGTGAATTAGTTTACAAAGTTGTGCTTTGCATTTCTGTTCTTTCGATGGAAATTTGTTTCTGTGCCATACAGTGTGAGATAACACTTTTCAGTTTTCCTGTATTCCTAATTGAGCGAGCGACACACATGTGATTTCGTTTAAAAGTAGTGCTTTCGTTTTCTTTTCTTTCGTTGGAAACTTGTTCCTGTGCTGGACAGTGCGATATGTCACTTTTCAGTTTTCCTGTATTCCTAATTGACCGAGTGACACACATGTGATTTAGTTCACAAAGTAGTCCTTTGCATTACTCTTCTTCTGTTGGAAACTTGTTTCTGCGCTGTACATTGTGATATATCACTTTACAGTTTTCCTGTTGTAATAATTGAACGGGCGACACGTATGTGAATTAGTTTACAAAGTTGTGCTTTGCATTTCTGTTCTTTCGATGGAAACTTGTTTCTGTGCCGTACAGTGCGATATATCACTTTTCAGTTTTCCTGTATTCCTAATTGAGTGAGTGACACACATGTGATTTAGTTTACAAAGTATTGCTTTGCGTTTATGTTCTTTCTTTGGAAACTTCTTCCTGTTAGGAACAGGATAGGGTTAGGGTTAGGGTTAGGGTTAGGGTTAGGGTTAGGGTAGGGTTAGGGTTAGGGTTAGGGTTAATGTTAGGGTTAGGGTTTGGGTTAGGGTTAGGGTTATATCACTTTTCAGTTTTCCTGTATTCCTAATTGAGCGAGTGACACACATGTGATTTAGTTTACAAAGTAGTGCTTTGCGTTTATGTAATTTTGTTGGAAATTTGTTCCTGTTAGGAACAAGTTAGGGTTAGGGTTAGGGCTAGGGTTAGGCTTAGGGTTACGGTTAGGGTTAGACTTAGGGGTAGGGTTAGGGTTAGGGTTTGGGTTAGGGTTAATGTTAGGGTTAGGGTTAGGGTTAGGGTAGGGTTAGGGTTAGGGTTAGTATTAGGGTTAATGTTAGGGTTAGGGTTAGGGTAGGGGGTTAGGGTTAGTGTTAGGGTTATATCACTTTTCAGTTTTCCTCTTATAATAATTGGATGTGCGACACGTATGTGCTTTAGTTTACAAAGTTGTGCTTTGCATTTCTGTTCTTTCGATGGAAACTTGTTTCTGTACCATACAGTGTGAGATAACACTTTTCAGTTTTCCTGTATTCCTAATTGAGCGAGCGACACACATGTGATTTCGTTTAAAAGTAGTGCTTTCGTTTTCTTTTCTTTCGTTGGAAACTTGTTCCTGTGCTGGACAGTGCGATATGTCACTTTTCAGTTTCCCTGTATTCCTAATTGAGCGAGTGACACACATGTGATTTAGTTTACAAAGTATTGCTTTGCGTTTATGTTCTTTCTTTGGAAATTTCTTCCTGTTAGGAACACGATAGGGTTAGGGTTAGGGTTAGGGTTAGGGTTAGGGTTAGGGTTAGGGTAATGTTAGGGTTAGGGTTAGGGTTATATCACTTTTCAGTTTTCCTGTTATAATAATTGAACAGGCGACACGTATGTGAATTAGTTTACAAAGTTGTGCTTTGCATTTCTGTTCTTTCGATGGAAACTTGTTCCTATGCTGTACAGTGCGATATATCACTTTTCAGTTTTCCTGTATTCTTAATGAGCAAGTGACACACATGTGATTTAGTTCACAAAGTAGTCCTTTGCATTACTGTTCTTCTGTTGGAAACTTTTTTTGCGCTGTACATTGTGATATATCACTTTACAGTTTTCCTGTTATAATAATTGAACGGGCGACACGTATATGAATTCGTTTAATAAGTAGTGCTTTGCTTTTCTGTTCTTTCATTGGAAACTAGTTCCTGTGCTGTACAGTGCGATATATCACTTTTCAGTTTTCCTGTATTCCTAATTGAGCGCGTGACACACATGTGATTTAGTTCACAAAGTATTGCTTTGCGTTTATGTTCTTTCTTTGGAAATTTCTTCCTGTTAGGAACACGATAGGGTTAGGGTTAGGGTTAGGGTTAGGGTTAGGGTTAGGGTAGGGTTAGGGTTAGGGTTAGGGTTAGGGTTAGGGTTAGGGTTAGGTTTAGGGTTAGGGTTAGGGTTATATCACTTTTCAGTTTTCCTGTATTCCTAATTGAGCGAGTGACACACATGTGATTTAGTTTACAAAGTAGTGCTTTGCGTTTATGTAATTTTGTTGGAAATTTGTTCCTGTTAGGAACAAGTTAGGGTTAGGGTTAGGGTTAGGGTTAGGCTTAGGGTTACGGTTAGGGTTAGGCTTAGGGGTAGGGTTAGGGTTAGGGTTAGGGTTAGGGTTAATGTTAGGGTTAGGGTTAGGGTTAGGGTAGGGTTAGGGTTAGGGTTAGTATTAGGGTTAATTTTACGGTTAGGGTTAGGGTAGGGGGTTAGGGTTAGTGTTAGGGTTATATCACTTTTCAGTTTTCCTCTTATAATAATTGGACGTGCGACACGTATGTGCTTTAGTTTACAAAGTTGTGCTTTGCATTTCTGTTCTTTCGATGGAAACTTTTTTCTGTGCCGTACAGTGCAAAATAACACTTTTCAGTTTTCCTATATTCCTAATTGAGCGAGCGACACACACATGATTCCGTTTAAAAGTAGTGCTTTGCTTTTCTGTTCTTTCGTTGGAAACTTGTTCCTGTGCTGTACAGTGCGATATATCACTTTTCAGTTTTCCTGTATTCCTAATTGACCGAGTGACACACATGTGATTTAGTTCACAAAGTAGTGCTTTGCGTTTCTATTCTTCTGTTGGAAACTTGTTTCTGAGCTGTACATTGTGATATATCACTTTACAGTTTTCCTGTTATAATAATTGAACGGGCGACACGTATGTGAATTAGTTTACAAAGTTGTGCTTTGCATTTCTGTTCTTTCGATGGAAACTTGTTTCTCTGCCGTACAGTGCGATATATCACTTTTCAGTTTTCCTGTATTCCTAATTGAGCGAGTGACACACATGTGATTTAGTTTACAAAGTATTGCTTTGCGTTTATGTTCTTTCTTTGGAATCTTTTTCCTGTTAGGAACAGGATAGGGTTAGGGTTAGGGTTAGGGTTAGGGTTAGGGTTAGGGTTAGGGTAAGGGTAGGGTTAGAGTTAGGGTTAGGGTAGGGTTAGGGTTAGGGTTAGGGATAGGGTTAGGGTTAGGGTTAATGTTAGGGTTAGGGTTTGGGTTAGGGTTAGGGTTATATCACTTTTCAGTTTTCCTGTATTACTAATTGAGCGAGTGACACACATGTGATTTAGTTTACAAAGTAGTGCTTTGCGTTTATGTAATTTTGTTGGAAATTTGTTCCTGTTAGGAACAAGTTAAGGTTAGGGTTAGGGTTAGGGTTAGGCTTAGGGTTACGGTTAGGGTTAGGCTTAGGGGTAGGGTTAGGGTTAGGGTTAGGGTTAGGGTTAATGTTAGGGTTAGGGTTAGGGTTAGGGTAGGGTTAGGGTTAGGGTTTGTATTAGGGTTAATGTTAGGGTTAGGGTTAGGGTTAGGGTAATGTTAGGGTAAAGGTTAGTGTTAGGGTTATATCACTTTTCAGTTTTCCTCTTATAATAATTGGACGTGCGACACGTATGTGCTTTAGTTTACAAAGTTGTGCTTTCCATTTCTGTTCTTTCGATGGAAACTTTTTTCTGTGCCGTACAGTGCAAAATAACACTTTTCAGTTTTCCTATATTCCTAATTGAGCGAGCGACACACACGTGATTCCGTTTAAAAGTAGTGCTTTGCTTTTCTGTTCTTTCGTTGGAAACTTGTTCCTGTGCTGTACAGTGCGATATATCACTTTTCAGTTTTCCTGTATTCCTAATTGACCGAGTGACACACGTGATTTAGTTCACAAAGTAGTGCTTTGCGTTTCTGTTCTTCTGTTGGAAACTTGTTTCTGAGCTGTACATTGTGATATATCACTTTACAGTTTTCCTGTTATAATAATTGAACGGGCGACACGTATGTGAATTAGTTTACAAAGTTGTGCTTTGCATTTCTGTT
Source organism: Meriones unguiculatus (assembly GCF_030254825.1). Lineage (NCBI taxonomy): Eukaryota > Metazoa > Chordata > Mammalia > Rodentia > Muridae > Meriones > Meriones unguiculatus. The sequence continues at coordinate 40,338,315 of NC_083357.1, forward strand.
CTTTCGATGGAAACTTGTTTCTGTGCCATACAGTATGAGATAACACTTTTCAGTTTTCCTGTATTCATAATTGAGCGAGCGACACACACGTGATTCCGTTTAAAAGTAGTGCTTTGCTTTTCTGTTCTTTCGTTGGAAACTTGTTCCTGTGCTGTACAGTGCGATATGTCACTTTTCAGTTTTCCTGTATTCTTAATGAGCGAGTGACACACATGTGATTTAGTTCACAAAGTAGTCCTTTGCGTTGCTGTTCTTCTGTTGGAAACTTTTTTTGCGCTGTACATTGTGATATATCACTTTACAGTTTTCCTGTTATAATAATTGAACGGGCGACACGTATATGAATTCGTTTAATAAGTAGTGCTTTGCTTTTCTGTTCTTTCATTGGAAACTAGTTCCTGTGCTGTACAGTGCGATATATCACTTTTCAGTTTTCCTGTATTCCTAATTGAGCGCGTGACACACATGTGATTTAGTTCACAAAGTATTGCTTTGCGTTTATGTTCTTTCTTTGGAAACTTCTTCCTGTTAGGAACACGATAGGGTTAGGGTTAGGGTTAGGGTTAGGGTTAGGGTTAGGGTAGGGTTAGGGTTAGGGTTAGGGTTAGGGTTAGGGTTAGGGTTAGGTTTAGGGTTAGGGTTAGGGTTATATCACTTTTCAGTTTTCCTGTATTCCTAATTGAGCGAGTGACACACATGTGATTTAGTTTACAAAGTAGTGCTTTGCGTTTATGTAATTTTGTTGGAAATTTGTTCCTGTTAGGAACAAGTTAGGGTTAGGGTTAGGGTTAGGGTTAGGCTTAGGGTTACGGTTAGGGTTAGGCTTAGGGGTAGGGTTAGGGTTAGGGTTAGGGTTAGGGTTAATGTTAGGGTTAGGGTTAGGGTTAGGGTAGGGTTAGGGTTAGGGTTAGTATTAGGGTTAATTTTACGGTTAGGGTTAGGGTAGGGGGTTAGGGTTAGTGTTAGGGTTATATCACTTTTCAGTTTTCCTCTTATAATAATTGGACGTGCGACACGTATGTGCTTTAGTTTACAAAGTTGTGCTTTGCATTTCTGTTCTTTCGATGGAAACTTTTTTCTGTGCCGTACAGTGCAAAATAACACTTTTCAGTTTTCCTATATTCCTAATTGAGCGAGCGACACACACATGATTCCGTTTAAAAGTAGTGCTTTGCTTTTCTGTTCTTTCGTTGGAAACTTGTTCCTGTTCTGTACAGTGCGATATATCACTTTTCAAATTTCCTGTATTCCTAATTGACCGAGTGACACACATGTGATTTAGTTCACAAAGTAGTGCTTTGCGTTTCTATTCTTCTTTTGGAAACTTGTTTCTGAGCTGTACATTGTGATATATCACTTTACAGTTTTCCTGTTATAATAATTGAACGGGCGACACGTATGTGAATTAGTTTACAAAGTTGTGCTTTGCATTTCTGTTCTTTCGATGGAAACTTGTTTCTCTGCCGTACAGTGCGATATATCACTTTTCAGTTTTCCTGTATTCCTAATTGAGCGAGTGACACACATGTGATTTAGTTTACAAAGTATTACTTTGCGTTTATGTTCTTTCTATGGAATCTTTTTCCTGTTAGGAACAGGATAGGGTTAGGGTTAGGGTTAGGGTTAGGGTTAGGGTTAGGGTTAGGGTAGGGTTAGAGTTAGGGTTAGGGTAGGGTTAGGGTTAGGGTTAGGGATAGGGTTAGGGTTAGGGTTAATGTTAGGGTTAGGGTTTGGGTTAGGGTTAGGGTTATATCACTTTTCAGTTTTCCTGTATTACTAATTGAGCGAGTGACACACATGTGATTTAGTTTACAAAGTAGTGCTTTGCGTTTATGTAATTTTGTTGGAAATTTGTTCCTGTTAGGAACAAGTTAGGGTTAGGGTTAGGGTTAGGGTTAGGCTTAGGGTTACGGTTAGGGTTAGGCTTAGGGGTAGGGTTAGGGTTAGGGTTAGGGTTAGGGTTAGGGTTAATGTTAGGGTTAGGGTTAGGGTTAGGGTAGGGTTAGGGTAAAGGTTAGTGTTAGGGTTATATCACTTTTCAGTTTTCCTCTTATAATAATTGGACGTGCGACACGTATGTGCTTTAGTTTACAAAGTTGTGCTTTCCATTTCTGTTCTTTCGATGGAAACTTTTTTCTGTGCCGTACAGTGCAAAATAACACTTTTCAGTTTTCCTATATTCCTAATTGAGCGAGCGACACACACGTGATTCCGTTTAAAAGTAGTGCTTTGCTTTTCTGTTCTTTCGTTGGAAACTTGTTCCTGTGCTGTACAGTGCGATATATCACTTTTCAGTTTTCCTGTATTCCTAATTGACCGAGTGACACACGTGATTTAGTTCACAAAGTAGTGCTTTGCGTTTCTGTTCTTCTGTTGGAAACTTGTTTCTGAGCTGTACATTGTGATATATCACTTTACAGTTTTCCTGTTATAATAATTGAACGGGCGACACGTATGTGAATTAGTTTACAAAGTTGTGCTTTGCATTTCTGTTCTTTCGATGGAAACTTGTTTCTGTGCCATACAGTATGAGATAACACTTTTCAGTTTTCCTGTATTCATAATTGAGCGAGCGACACACACGTGATTCCGTTTAAAAGTAGTGCTTTGCTTTTCTGTTCTTTCGTTGGAAACTTGTTCCTGTGCTGTACAGTGCGATATGTCACTTTTCAGTTTTCCTGTATTCCTAATTGAGCGAGTGACACACATGTGATTTAGTTCACAAAGTAGTGCTTTGCGTTTCTGTTCTTCTGTTGGAAACTTATTTCTGCGCTGTACATTGTGATATATCACTTTACAGTTTTCCTGTTGTAAAAATTGAACGGGCGACACGTATGTGAATTAGTTTACAAAGTTGTGCTTTGCATTTCTGTTCTTTCGATGGAAACTTGTTTCTGTGCCGTACAGTGCGATATATCACTTTTCAGTTTTCCTGTATTCCTAATTGAGCGAGTGACACACATGTGATTTAGTTTACAAAGTATTGCTTTGCGTTTATGTTCTTTCTTTGGAAACTTCTTCGTGTTAGGAACAGGATAGGGTTAGGGTTAGGGTTAGGGTTAGGGTTAGGGTTAGGGTTAGGGTTAGGGTAGGGTTAGGGTTAGGGTTAGGGTAGGGTTAGGGTTAGGGTTAGGGTTTGGGTTAGGGTTAGGGTTAATGTTAGGGTTAGTGTTTGGGTTAGGGTTAGGGTTATATCACTTT